>NW_011948447.1:650459-650837 GCF_000503995.2 Ceratosolen solmsi marchali | reverse complement strand
TGAGATTATGATTTACTGTAACAAGAAGTAGGTTATAATCTATTGAATATTATCACTAAGAGGTTATGGTGATTGTAGTGCTCTGACCGAACACTGCAATGTTATTGTGTTTATCTTAACACGTGTGCAGTTGCCTCTAAATGTCGGTCGTAAGAGAGCCTAAATGGAGGTTATGCGAAGCTGTGCGCCACCTGTGGCGGGAACAACTTATAGTTGGAGGGATTGAAAAGCCAATGTGGCTTTTGTAGTTGGTCTTGTTCTAGAGTATGTCCGGGAAGCTTCCGTAGTTGAACTTTAATCCGTCCGTCTTCTACATAAGCCGAGAAATCAAGAATCAGTACTAGCTGTAAGGACTTACTTGCAGTGTATCGTGATTTT
>NW_011948447.1:648055-650421 GCF_000503995.2 Ceratosolen solmsi marchali | reverse complement strand
TCTTCGGTGGCTTGTTATGACGTTCCCTTGCTATATTGCAACTCTTTAGTTCTTCCTTTATCTCCAAGTGAGATTACAAGTGGTCAGGTCCTATGCAATCCAGTCTTGATGAGATCAATTCAACTGTACACTAATTCACAATCGTAGAAAGAACTGCTTATTAAAACTCAGCTAGCTAAACGACTTGACTCTCCGGTCCTCCTCCGTGAGAGTTGGTTGTGACTTATCCTTCAACTGTGAGAAGTATTTGGAAGGAGTAAGTCGTGACTTATCCTTATACTGTAACAAGTATTTGGAAAGAGTAAGTGAAGGTACATTACGTAGTCCCTTCTTAAATGGTTCACTGATCCCGCTCCACTTGGGATCCCTTCTTCCTTTATTAATTAACCAATCAGAGGTTGATCTTGGGCCGCACAATACATTATGCACGCCTTCATTTCCACTTCCTTCCGGGCTCAGTTCCAAATTTGCTAATCGGAAAAGTGTCGGAAGGTGGCGAGGATTTTCCATTGGTCACCTCTCCTTGATTGCCTCATCCCTCTCTGGAACTTGGCTAGAAGAAGGGTCCGCTTGGGCGTGGTCAATTTTCCAATGCGATCGACCAGATGTGGCATAGCCAAGAACAATACAAGCATTGTCTTAAAGGCCGAGTGCGCACGTACGGGTTTTGGGTTGCAGTGAATCAAATAAATGTTTTGTACTCAATGCTTTATGCATATCTGATATTCGTTCTGAATCTATTTTGGGGTTCTCCCGGCAATAAACCCATTAAGTTCTACTGCACTGGGAGTATGAGCACGTTTCGCTAGAGTTTTCCAGATGTTTTATGACACTAGTGCAAAATAATTAAGAGCAGGAAAGTTTTTAAGTTTTAAATACAATTTTCATGATATTACTTGCCAGATGTTTTATTGCCTTATTAAAAGGAGTCTCTCATTTTCATACAGATACAAAGAAAGTTCAGCGCGGTATATATCCCCGAGATTTATCATTTATATCACGATGTTCTGAACAGGAAGAAAAAAAGGAGAAACCTATACTATATTTTGTTTTATCACTGTTACTGCGATATATGGTCTATAACACTTGTTCGAGAGTGAAAGCATAATCTCTCGAATTGTATTCATTAGGAAAATTTCAACGTCTATTATAAAAGAATTATCGAACGGACATAAAAATCTAAGAAAGTCTTGCCAAGGTTGCTGAAGGCTCGAAAAGGTTAGTTAGTACATCTGGAATATACTCGTAAACAGCCACTTTATTGCTCTTCGTACTACAGATGTAGTAATTGTTATTAATGCAATAAACAGCCCTTGCTATTTACCATCAAAACCCGGCCAGCCTGTTTACGCGAGAATATTTTGAGGCGAAAGATATTTGAAAACAATCGAGTGAAAAACATTTCCTAAAATCTATTGCAACCCGAAATTCGGCAATCTGCGCCGCACGTGTGCCTTCAATGCCACCAACAAGCATGCATTGTTGTCAAGTACGACAAATGTTGCCGCTTGCATCGACTAGGCGAAGACACTTGATCAAGAATCAACTCCCACCACAATGAGTCCCGGTGAGGGACAAATCCTCCACTTGAGGCGTTGCTGCTAGCGATGTTCTTCTGACATTCTCATTGTCCATGCCTAATTTCCTCGGAAGTGGGAAAAGGGTGTGTACAATTAGCATAGCTCCGAAAAGCGGTGCGCTCTGATTGGAAAACTAACACCAGAAGCTCCTAGAGTGGGGACTCATGACAAGACGCCTTAAAGGTGGGGACAAACAGCAGAGGGCCACTGTTTCGTAAGAAAAGTCAAGAGGAATGGGCTTTCTGGAAGAGAAGACAGGTCAGCAGGGAACTTTACGCACCCGTACGAATTGGTAAACTAGTAATCAAGTACTTGTGGAGATCCACTGACCAAAAAAAGATACATCAACCGTAGTATTCAATCGCCGACGGAAGGCCAATCACGCACGTTAGTCTTTGTCGCGTGTTTTGTGATAAACCGTCGACGGGAAGGACGACCACTCACGTTTGTGTTTGCGGCGTGTTTTTTGTGGCCAACTTGATGTTATCACTTCACTTACAAGACGGGCGGACGACCACGCACGTTTGTGTGCCGCGTGCTTTGTGGTAAATCACTCAACCCAGGATCAGATCAAGATACTGCATCACTGTAAGTACATTGTCGGCGCAACCTCATCATTCTTGCTCGCCGATGGCAATGATCGACACAACATCATAACTTAACGATTTCAAGACCATCTTGTGTGGTGACACATCCCATACATGAAACCGTTCAAGAAATCGTATCTTCACATTAGACTCAAAAAGATTCTACAACACCCATATGTAAATTGTGTAACAAATTGTG
>NW_011948447.1:469126-647976 GCF_000503995.2 Ceratosolen solmsi marchali | reverse complement strand
TAGGGAGGTCGGTAAATTAAGCTATTGAAGCATTGGCAGTTCGAGCCAAAAATTACATTACTATATTTCGAACAACACTAAAAGTGTTACTTTGTCTTCTATTGCACTACGGTAACGAGCTATTTCTTTGCCCCATTCGACGTTTAACACATTCATTGTACACTCATTGGTTTGTAGAAAGAAAAAAGCAGATGCTTGATAGAAACTTTATTACAAGTTATTTTTAATTAAATAATCTTCGTGAACATTTTTAACTTTATAATTTTCTCTGATTGCTTTTGATATATAAATATATGAAACTTATTAAAAAATCTTTATCTTTTTATTAAATATATTTATTAATTTAAAATTAGTTTTTTCGCTGTCCATTTTAAGAATTTTACAATTGCAATAAATAACCTAACAGGAATTGAAATGCAAAATTAATACTACTACTGTTTTTTCAAAAATCAATTTGAAAATAGAAGATAAAATAACAACAGAATTTAATCATTTGTTTCTGATACAGTATTATTATCCTAGAGAAATTTTATTTATTTTCTATATTTTTTATAGTATATATCATGTAATTTTGTATTTTAATATTTTACAAATAAAAACATAAGATATAAAACACAAGAAAAAAGATAAAAACCTCAATAGTAAATAATAAGTTATAATTGAATATCAATCCATTTTTATTTTATATTACAAGTCTGAAATCTTCGTACTTTTTATATTTGTGAGGATTATTTTCTTCATTTATGTTATTCCAACGAAATTTAAAATATACCATTTTGCTCACTTACACCGCCAAATTTGTATTAAGTAATTCAAATATAAAATTAATTTCTTATTTAATTATTCGTCATATTATCTTTTTTTTAAACAATTTAACGAATAATGTATAATTTTTATACAATTTTCTAATATGAAACTGTACTAGAAGTTATTAAAATCATGAAATTATGTAAATTTATATATTGTAGATATATTTGTAGAATTATATATTATATATTATATATAATAATATGTTTGTATGAAATCAGATTTTTCACGTTTTACCATATTTTTATAACTTCTACATTCATACTTCATTCATCTGTATTCTTTAAATAAATTTTTACATATTAGCAATATTATTATAAATTCAGAACCAAAAATTGAACTAATGTTGTAAAATCTAAAGTCTTAGCATGTAATGCATTATATAATACATAAAGAAATGCAGTAATAAACAATCTCTAAGTAAATATAAATCAAATTGTGAATTAAAAATGAATTTGAAGAAATGTACTAATTATATGCATTTATGTTATATATATATTTATTTATTTATTTATTTGGCATGTTGAATGAGAGATAATGAGAAAGTAAGAGGGAAACAGACAGGCAGAGTAAGTTTGAATCCTTTGCTTGAATCAGCCGTCGCATTCCGAACAAGTCCAATATTGCATGAGTTTCGCGAATATGCGAAAATTACGATACGTCAATAATGTCATTATTATCATTCATGTAAGAATATCTGCAAATATTACGCGTGGTATAAAAATGTACTGGCACAATATTCGTACAGGCTGAGCTAAACTTAAATGAACAACTGAACTGGAAAATGTTGTTTCTTCTTTGTTAATCATGGAATGTGTTCGGAATTCCAGTCACCCTGTGGTCCAAAAATCAGGATGATTGGATTAGACCATATCCACCATTTTACTGGTGGCAGTGTGTGAATAAGTGAGAGATTAATGCTTCAATTCACTGATCAACACAATTGATTTTCGTTATATTTATTTAGTTTTAAATTATAAACACACAAGTATGATTCTACGCTGGTGGTGAGAATCGTTGAGACTTTACCGCTCTTTATTGTCTTTTTACGTGGAATTAACTTGCACTACAAGTCGAGGATGGGAGTTGTAAATTTCCAGGTCCTCTTGTTGTAGAGCGCTTGGTAGAGGTTGCTACACTGAGAAGTGCAAGGACGTAAATTCTTGACATTCGTTGCATAGAGCCACATATGGTACTTTAGGTACAAGTTTCCTCTTAATGATAATATAAGGATTTAATACCCCAGTGTTTTGGTAGCATTGTGGCACTTGTCGAGACGCAGTGGGCATTATATCCTTAATTCAGAGTACAACACCGATTATAATGACGTCTTACAGAAGGCGCAGCTTCGATTCCTCGTCCGGAGATGAGGATCTGAAGACAAAACTCTTGCAAAAGGCAGAGCGCCTCGTCCGGAGTAAGTGTGGTTGCCCCTTGCAGTTTAATGCGTCTCCAATTAGCTGACTCAAGCAAAAATACATGCTCTTGAAGCTGGTGTCCCTTCGAACACCTTTAGTGCCTATCGCAGCTGGTGCATTCGCACCATCAGTGCCGTATGAGGCTGGCGCGTACGAGCTTTCAAGATTTGCCGTCCGAGGCCGGCGCGTTAGCGGTTTCAATGCATGGCATCTGTTCAGAAAATAATTCCACAATCTGACTCGTCAGCCAAACGTGCAATAATCAACTTAGAACAAAAAACCAACTAGATATTGTGTGGGGTTGCTGGGCAAGTAAAGGGTTAATGCATCGATTCAATAATTAACATCTATCTTTATTATTGCTGTTTATTTCATTTATTTTACTTTCTTTTCAAGTGGGTTTCATTAACTATGGTGAAATTACAAATAAACTTTTATATTTCTTGATAATCTTGTGGTGTTGATATATATCTGTTTATTGGAGACTAGAGGATAATCAATTTCTTATTCTCTGCATGTCACTGGTGAAATTATGATTTACTGTAACAAGAAGTAGGTTTTAATCTATTGAATATTATCACTAAGAGGTTATGGTTATTGTAGTGCTCTGATCGAACACTGCAATATTATTGTGTTTCAACTCAACACGTGTGCAGTTGCCCCTAAATATAGGTCGTAAGAGAGCCTAAATAGAGGTTATGCGAAGCTGTGCGCCACCTGTGGTGGGAACAACTTATCGTTGGAGGGATTGAAAAGCCACTGTTGCGTCTGTAGTTGGTCATGTCCTAGAGTATGTCTGGGAAGCTTCGATAGTTGGACCTTAATCCGCCCACTTTCTACTTAAGCCGAGAAATCAAGAATCAGTACTAGCTGTAAGGACTTACTTGCAGTGTATCGTGATTTTTCCAGTCTCTCTTCGTTGGCTTGTTGTGAAGTTCCCTTGCAATATTGCAACTCTTTAGTTCTTCCTTATCTCCAAGTGAGATTACAAATGGTCTGGTCCTATGCAATCTAGTCTTGGTGAGATTAATTTCAACTGTATACTAATTCCCAATTGTAGAAAGAACTTCTTATTAAAACCCAGCTAAACGACTTGTCTCTCCGGTCCTCCTCCGTAAGAGTAAGTCGTGACTTATCCTTCAATTGTGTGTGAAGTGTTAGAAATGAATAAGTGGTGGTACATTATATTTTTCTATCTTAAATGCTTCACTGGTCCCGCTCCACTAGGAACCCCTTCTTCTTTTAATTAACCAATCAGAGGTTGTTCTTGAGCAGCACAATAGATTATGCACGCACGCCTTCATCTTCACTTCCTTCCGAGCTCATTTCCGAATATGCTAACCAGAGAAGTGTCGGAAGTGGGGAGTTTTTGCTATTGGTCACCTCTTTTTGGTCGCTTCTACCTTGTCTGGGACTTGGCTAGACGAAGGGTCCTCTTGGGCGTGGTGGATCTTCCAATGCGATCGACTAGATGCGGCGTAGTTAAGAACAAGGCAAGCATTGTCTTAAAAAGCCGTGTGCGCACGTATGCCTATTGCTTGTTGTCGCACGTGTGGGGTTTTGGGTTGCAGCGAAATTTAGGAAATGTAAGTACTCGATATTTTACGTATATCTGATATTCGTTCGGAATCTACTTTAGGGTTTTTCCCGGCAATAAACCCATTACGTTCCACTGCGCTAGAAGGCAAAAGCACGTTTCACGGGAGTTTTCCAGATGTTTTATGACAGGAATGCTAAATGATTATGAGCAGGAAAGTTTTGAAATCTTAATGCGAATGTTACGATGTTGCTTGCCAGATGTTTTATTGTATTGAAAAAGGGTCTCGCATTCTCAAACAGCATCTCTTTCAATTAAATTCACAAAAATTCATTGTCTTACTTAAATTCCGTGATGAGTGCACAGGTATTACGCTTCTTATTTCGTAATCACTCTTGGAATGCAATCAACACTCTTGACTGCTTGAATTATGGCGCGCTTAAATAGTTGTTAAATGTATTGGCTTCACTGTTGGCTTACTGGCTTATTGTTGTAGAGTCTGGCTGAATTATGTGCATATATTTAGTAAAACTGTCTGAGTGCTATAAGGCGGAGTTCAGTTGTTGTGTACAATAATAACTGATAACTGATTTAGAAATTTACAGTGAGCCTACAAGCCTGTTGAATATGCGCACGAAACTGATAGCTTAGTCGTTCCGCGGCGGCTCTGTTAAGTTATATCAACTATTTCATGGCGGCCCTACTAAGGCAGATCGTGATCCGTGCCATGGCGTCTTCACTGAGAGAATTTCACTAAGAGAGCTGCTTGTTGCGTGCGTCCTTTAAATATGCGCACGGCAGATTAATTAGCTGGCAACAATGCATAGATGTTGCCATGCCAAAAGTCTTGCATGACGTCAAAGTCCAAGCTCTAGAACGTTCTAGAATTGTAGGAAAGCAAGCTTTAGATGGTTGGAGAATTCTACTGTAGTTACTATGCGGTGACTAGATAAACTACATAGTAGAAAATACATACTAAATAAATTACAGGACGTTCACAAGCAAAAGCTTTAAAATGATCAAGAAATTTCGGAGTCAATGATTTGCGAGCTATAATGATTACAAATTTTGGCAAATTAAATTTCTTGCAAAGTGCTCCTATCCTGAACATAATGTAAATAATCTGAAAATTAATTTTAATTAAAGTGCTATGTAATTCAAACGATTACCGTATTTATTTTATCTGTGAATAGAATATGTTTATATCTGAGCTTTATTTTATTTAATTCGATGGAATTCAATTCAATAATTTTATTTTAATTTCAATTAAAAATAAATATTATATCGAAAATTTATATCAAAGCTATGAAATAGTTAATGCATGGATAAAAAATATATGATATGAATAATGAATTATAAAATGAATATACAATTATATTAATGCATAATACAATATAATTATACTATTAATAAAATAAATTTTTGTGTGTGAAACGATGTGAAATTGAATACATTCAAGTGCATATCTATCGTATAACTAAAAAATAATCTGTTTGCTGTTTAACAATGAAAAATTAGAATTCTACACAAATAATTCTACAATATCTTTCTATGTACATTAATTTACATATTATTTTATGTCTTCCGGTATGCTACCATTTTGATTTACGTTACAAATATGAACGATATTTTGTTTTATCTTTCAAATGTTCAATATTATTATTTATTTTCATTCATTAAATTAATTAGTATAATTATATGAAATTTATTCTTTGGAAATTATTACTCGGAGAAATTTATTTTCTATATGGTTCTTATAAAAGTATGAAAAGCGATTTTTTTAAACATAAGCTACTGTTTTTTAAATAATCTAAATATCAAAATCTGATTTTAATCTTTGATACTGGTACAGTATTGTTACATATACGGGATCTTGATCATATCGCATACCTTCATGAATAAAACGGGATATTGTTTTAAAAAATATTTTCCATCTGGATCAATATACGAATCAGAGTATCTGATTGTAATCAGCCTTTAAGCATCGGTCGCATTTTGACCCGAGAAAAGTATACAAAATAATTACATATAATTATTTTGATAATTATTTATTTAGTTATTTATTATATACTTATATATACATATATATATATATAAATGGTAAATACTATTTGGTTACAACTGTGAATTCCTGCATTTTAATTAATTTTAGTTTTTCCAACTTTTACACTATTTATATAATATATTTATATTTATATAATATATCCAATGGTTATTTTTAAGTGGAAAATTTGATAGAGTCAGTAAAGCCGTGAGAAGTTTTAAGGTTTAATGGTTTTTTTAGTTTTAATGGTTTTAATGGTTTTTAAATTTTATAATAAATTTTATAAGAATTTATAATAAATTTATAATAAATGAATAAATTTTAAAAGTTTTAATGGCGGCACGATCAGAGAGTTAGTGGCGATTAGAGGAACAAGAGCTATTCTATGGGGTGTGCGTATGAACGGATCACACACTTGTATATTTGTGTACGAACGAAACTCTTGTAAATAAAGTTTTCGAGCGAGCAAAAAAAGTTCGCAACTAGTACAGTACCAGCTGCTTATATACTTATACGTCATAAGACGATGGATATCCTCGAAAACTTTACAAGATCTAATTAGCGGAAGCCGGCAACTGGTGAAAATGCGAATACGCACGTTGAGCCAACACCCAAAGCTCGAGAGCGAATGTTAATTTTACAAATGTACCATTAAAAAATACGATTTTAACGGCTATTCAACGTTTATTCCGGATAATCCAGACAATCAAGTGCTTTGCTATTACCGTTATATCTTTAGTTTATTTTATGTACTGTATGCAATGAGTTTTATTATGAAATGTTGTATTAGCTTTGATATTCTGCTATCATTATTAGTGTTATGTTAATTTAAACTTATTTGATATTATTTTACAATAATAATAAAAGAATACATAATCCATGCTCTTGCACACGTATCAGAAACTGATTAAATCTAAAATAAATTCATTTTATTAAGTAAAATATTAACTATTAATACAATTGCTGCATTTTACTAAATTACAGAAATATTTTAATCTTCATATATATGTAGAGTGCATTAAATTTGAATTTAATAGACAAATTTTAAGCTGTTAAGTACATTTTAAGTACATATACAATTTGTTTTGATACTCAACTTCTAAATTTATCTTCAAATTTGACAACCTTTTTCTGTTTCCATGTATAGCCTATAGAAATTAGTTCTTTTATTAATTTAAGATTTGTCTATTACTAATAAATCAATTATTTTCTTTGTTCTATTTCATAATTCTAATCAATACATTGTAATTCATGAAATGGTACTTTATTTGAACAATTCCATGAACAAAATTATTTAACAAATAAGCACGTGATTTCCCTCGAGTATCTAATAAATTTAGTTCCAAAGCAAATGTTTCCTCTCTTTTTCATTGAAGAATTAAGAGCTAGCTGTCCACATATACCTTATTAGAGATGAATTGTGTACTTTAATGTAATAAATGCCGTGATTTATGAAAATAAAGTTTCAAATGTTATTCTAACAATATTAGAAAAGGAAATATGAAATCTTCCGCAAACTTCTACTTACGAGGAGAAAGAATTATGTAAGAAACTTAAGCTCCTTGAAAGTTCAACCGAACGTGTTCTCTTACATTAGCTTTCTTCCTGGTTTGTAGGAAAGATAGAGTTATTACTATAATCTTTTCTATTTCTAATAAGCCAATTGTCTATGTATATCCAGAGATACCTTCGCTGTACACATAGTTTTCTTGAATTTTGAAAAAATTTTTAATCAAGCATTCAGAATTTCTTGTTGCATCTGCGACCAACGAAATCTCTTTATGCTTGCATGTGAATGCTATGATGACTACAAGTAATGTACTTTTATATTTATTTATACAATTATATATATATTAATCTAAATATACAACAGAATATGATTCTATATAAAAATAAATATTAAAATACAGATTATTATAAATAATGTTAATAAATAATTAGTAGGTTGTACATTATAAGCAAAAATTTATCTTTAAATTCATGGATAAAATATAATTATAAATAAATGAAAACTTTTTATTTTAATTAGTAATGTTTCTTTTGGTCAAGACATGTTACTGATCAATGTTAACACTGATTGATAAGTAAGGGGCCATCATTTTGATAGCACCTCATTTTATTATGGTGTCAGATATTTAAATATAAGAGTTTTGCATTAGCAATAATAATTGATCAAATAAATCATATTAATTTACGATTTTATTTTTTAGGTTTATAATTTCGTTAAAAGCAGAAAATATCTTATTCTTTGATATAGATATAAAGAGTAAGAAGATATAAAATAAATTTGAACCATAATTTTTTAGTATTCTTAATTCTATTTTTGTTGTATTTTGTTTTTATGTTGTATGTTATATGCTATTTGATATAGTAGTGTCTATACATTTAATATCTTTTACTCTGCCTATTCCTTTTAGATACATTAAGGGTAGAGTTTAGTCTTCGAAATTTATTGGAGTTTCTTATCCGGGGATCCTTTTGAAACGAGCGCATGCTTCTGCTTCTGATCTGGTTTTACCGAGGGAGAAAATATCCGGAAGCCTGGCGTCACGTCGAGATAGAATTATGGATAGAAATTAGTGTGAAATATCATGAATTATTAGCGTACTTGGATAACCCCCAATATCTGTAATATCTAAATCAATTGTTAAAATAATTAGGTATTTGCGATCCCTTTTTATTTGATTGAATTAGAAATAGAAGCAAAAGACTTATGAAACATTTACAATTTTCGTTTTAAATTTTAAAATTTTAAAAAGGAGGTCAATAGGTTACTTAATAACATACATAATATGAATAGATAAAGCACCCAAAAATAATAGCAAATGAACACAAAATAGATATTTTACGAAAAATATTTAAATTATTTCACTCAATGTTAGTGTTAATTAATGTTAATATGATTATACATTGATTGTTATTATTTTTTATTCTAATTATCAAGAAATTTTTGCAGTAAAATATTAAAAATTTTTAATGTACATGCATACAATCTTAAATTTGTTATTTTGATATGCTAAAGATTTCTCTAAATTATGTATGCTAAAGAAATGAAAAATTTATATGCTGGATTGATCATCATGAAAATATTTTCCAATGCACTTCTTGCAGTATTTTGCAACTCTTGATATGCGCCTAAATAAAAAGAATACGAAGCGGAATTACGAATGTTTCAAATAACAATGAAAAATGTATAATGCGATGTAACAGCGAGTTCACATAATAAGGCGACCGGGGGGGGGGGGTGTATTAACCTGGTTGAGCGGTGTCCAGAGATTTCATCCAGCTGATCAGAGCGGCGGCCAGACGTCGTGTCGCCTCACGAGTTAAAGAATTGCAGCCTTAGTGGCGCTATATTTTTCAATCCTTTCCGTTCTCTAACTCTATGCAGGCAAGTGTAGCTATTAATTGTTATATTAGATGCACCTAAATGTAAAAACAGCTTGTTAAGTTAAGCCTTTTCAAAAGTGTACCTAAATGTTATGGTGATTGAATTGTAATCATAGGCAAAGAATTCCATTAGAATAATAGAATATTGCTGTATTAATCTATTCACGTGTATATAATTGCAGGTAAAATAGACTTAGCTAAAACTCTTTTTGATATTGTTTTCATAATTTTTCACTTTTCATCTTTATATATCCATTATTTTTAGTGTTTCTGCGTTGGTACACAAACGTTCACAATTATTTAAGTTACTTACATATATTCAGTAAAACAACTTTTAAACATTTTCTTCAAATGAGGTAATAAGGTATACTTTAAAATGAATTTCCTCTGTCCTTTTAATGTTTATCGTTTATTTTGGATACAAATCAAACAATCAGTATGACTTTATTTTTTCGAATGCTGATAAATAATTTTATATCTAGGAATGATTTATATGCCTTATCAGTAATATAAATTAATGTATATTAAGCAACTCTTAAAGTTATACCATAAATAAATGCAAACTATATATTTCTTGTCGATTAATTTTAATTAAAATGATGATTTTAATTTAGTAGATTATAATTTTGTAGATTATTTTAATTGAGTAGTTAAAATAGCTTTTTACTTACATATTTATATTGTATACACATATTTAAATTAAGAAAGTCTGGTAAAGTTAAATTATAAATGAGTAACCGTATTGTTAAAGAAAGCATCATTCAAGAGAATGACTTTTTTTTAATTATATCAAATATATTTAAATTATATCTTTTTGCAAAAGCTAATTTCTATTCTAAATACAGGATTTAATCAATAATCACTAACATTATTTAAAATTTAAGAAAATTACATAAGATAAAAGGTTTACTGCACTTTCCGCTTTATCCTTAGGATACGAATATATAATCTATAGTTTCATCTTTTTCGTCAACAAATTTTGTAAGTTAAAAACGTTCTTGGCACCGCATGCGAGTACTTGTATGTACTTGGATAAAGTCTTATGAGCAAAAGCCAAAAAACAAACGATGAAGAGTAAAAAAAATAAAGGGTTAAAGAGATGAGAATTAGTGAGGATGAAGGGAACGATAGGGAGAGACAACGGGACAGGAAAGCCGGTGTATATTCGATGCTATCTGTGGTTGCCATGGGAATGCTATTGATTGGCCAATGCGCCGACAGACGTCACGGGAGTCGCGGCGCCACTCCAACTATTGTCGTTATCGCTTTTCTATAGTCGCCTTCGCCATGTTTTGATATATTTTCAGCTCATTTCTTTTTTGTACGCACATTAAGCCATCAAGCGAGAAGCAAAGAGTGTCGTATGCGTAATGCGACGGTGATGTTACGCTTGTGCTACTTTTACTTATACGAACTGGATTAAATACACGTTTTACGCATTTTTTTTATTTAACAGCGGAATTATAGGAATATGAAATTAAAATTTTGTTTCACATTTTATTCTAAAATAATTTTTATTTAAACTAAATTACAATACTTACATGCTAATAAAAACAGATACTTCAGAAATCAAAAGCATGCTAGAAGTAGATCAGTGTTTTAAAAAAGTTTTTTGTTTAATTCAAAATAAAAATGTGTCATTATAATTTTATATTGTCATTTCTTTCTCTCTCTCTCTCTCTCTCTTTCTATCCATATATATATATATATATATATATATATATATATATATATATTTTATAGATTGTTAATAGATGAAGATGTATTATATCTTAGTTATAGTAGCTTATATTCAAATACTATATCTAGAATATTGTATCAACTCTATGTCTAAAATGAAAATAATGAACAATTCCTTTTAAATAATGAACAACTCAATAAATGGGCTCTTTAAAAATTTATATTTATATGCACTTTACAAATTAAATCAAATCATTACAAAAAAAGAAATATCACTGACTGTATGAAAATTAAAAACTAAATTTATTTAATAGAAAATTGTTTTCTAACATTTAAAAATAAGCATTAATATGTATATAAATATATAGATTTAAAACATATTTGTATAAATCGATAAAATTTATCTAATTAACACTCGGCCGACAAATAGTTTTTGAAAAAAAAAATTAAATCAATTATAATTTTTTTGTCTATTATTACTTTAGTTTACCATTAACTCATTAATATATTTCATTTTAATTTAAAGATATTAAAACATTTTAGAATGAATTAACTACAATTGAATCATCGTATTTTATTTTCCTAGAGATATTTTCCTTTAATAATGTATAATTAAACAATTATATAGGGGCAATAAATAGAATAAAACTTCATTATTTTCTGTTTTGTTGCTTACAATTATTTTATTTTATTCAGATTTATTACACTGTGTTTATTTTAATATGTTCATATTTTATATAAATCACCTGACAGGATTTATTATACTTATCGAGATATCACATTAAACATTTTGTACAAGCATTTTGCAAATAAATGCAATAAAGTTAACTTTAAAAAAACTATTATGAATTCATTACATTAGCCTAAACTTTTGGTCTTTCTATTTTTCATTATTGGCTCACACAGAATTGTCAAAAATTGGTTAAAACGAGGGCATTTGATCTAGGTGGGCATCGTGGCAGCATAAAAAAGATTCATCATTATCTGATGTACGTAGCTGAAAAACGACGAAAAAGTAATCAAGGAGCTTTGTACATACATTCGATCTATGAGCAAATAATGCAAAAAAAGCCGTTTTTCGATGGTGAAGTATCACGCCTGAAAATTCTCGCGACAGGAATGGCAAGAGAAAAATGACAAAATATCCTGGCGAGTATAACGGATTTTAGCTGGACTTTAGTTTCTATTTTCTAATACTGTCAATCATGATAACTTATTTTAATATATTTTTTAAAAAGAAAATAATAAATTTAATAAGTCAGAATTTTTCCTTAAATTAAAGATAAGTAGTTTAAATTACTATGCTCTTTATTATAGTTTTATACCAAATATTACAATACAGAAATTTATTAAAAAAATAAAAGTTACGTGGCTTCTAAATAATGCAGTAAAAGTATAATCTTTATAATTTCAGTCTTATATTAGAACTTTCTTGTAATTACATAATATAATAATTATTATATATTATATATAATTAAACTTTATTATTATATTATTAATTATTTTTATCTTATATACATTTTATGTAAATTGTTAACCTACTTAATTTAGCATTACATTTCTTTGATGAAAAGCAAAATTAATATTTCTTATAATATAAAAATAAGAAAGTTAAATAATGAATATATTTCTTAAATATTAATTTGATATAATTTTCAAATTTTTTAACATTGGTAACAAAATATATGTTTCTAAGAATGTCTATGAAGTAAAAACATTTTATGTTATAGAACAGTATACAAAAATGGATTATCTTGTTTTACGTAAGAATCATCTAATAGATACTTTAATAATTAACATCTCATTTCATTGAAATCTATGAATTTCTGGTAAGTATTTGTAAAATTAAAATGTAAGTAAAAAGAATATTCGAGATACTGAGTAGTCAACAAAAATTAAATTAGTAAGTGAAGTGCTTACTCCAACTATAAACAAGACGAATTATGCTTTATGTATAAATTCTAATTTGATAAAGATGAAAGATTGTCTTTATCGTTTTTATGTTAACATATCTTATTAATTTTATTAATGTTTCATGCAGTGCAACAGTGATAGTATATCCCAAAGAGACAATTAAATAACAACTATTTTCTTTTTTCGTAAAGAAAAAATAATTGATAATTTGTTCTATATTTCTTAAATAATTCACTTATTTTTCTTCATCAATTTTAAATTTAGTATTTAATTTCTCATATTAATCTCATATTAATTTCTAATATTAGCAAGTGGCAATTATACAAAAAATGAAGGAAAAGGTGCGAAAACGAGAAAAATTACGTGTAAAAAATCCTAGAAAGTAATCGATACACAATTCGATATACAAGATATTGCATTCCCATGATTTTATTTCCAATATTGCAATGCCATCTCGTAAATGTTATTTTTACTATGCAAAGTAAAGATAAAAAATTCTAACATTTTCAGTATATAGCGAAAAACAGTAGCAGTACTAGAAAGTCTGAAATAAATCCTTTCGTAATCCCGCGTCTTTCCCTTTAGCCCAGCTTAGATTTAACATTCGTGCTTTCACAACAGTTTGATTCAGCCTCCTCTATATTTAGCTTTATTTTAAAAGTCTAATCATAAGTTCTTAGTTTTTTTTATATTTATTTACACATATCGTATCAATACTACTCTGATCCATCGATAAAGCTATTATAAATTCACTATGTATAGATGTATTTTCGATAACAACGTATTAGAATAATGACCAGATATTAATTTTCATTTGCATAGTATAGTGAATACATTTTACACAATTTATTTTGGAAAAGGTATAGTAAAAAAATAAACTCAACCTTTAGTATTAAAAAAGTAAATAAAATAGTAGTCAATAAAGGGTTATAATATACCATAACTTGTATCCAAAAATTTGATTTAATTTTATGACATTTAAATATGATTTTTTAAACAAAATAGCCTTTTATATTTTTTATATAAAGAGTACAAAGTAAACTTATAATGAGAACAATAAATAAATAAGAAAAAATTGAGAACTAAATAAATAACCAAAAACACCTTTACTTTATCTTCTCTTTCGCGATAGTATATTATAGCTTTCATTTAATACTTTAATTGCGTTATATATACTGATTAAACATAGCCGTAAGACCATATTTTTTTAATCAGATGATGAGCTTTAACTTTAGAATATAAAATAGTAAAATTCACATGTGTATTTCATTATTATATTTTAACGATTATCGATATATAATGATCTTTATTAAAGTACTCAGGAGCATTGTCGAATTAACGAATACAAGCCATAATGCGCGCTATTTAAGGATCTCGACACAAATGCTGAATACAGATCAGTGGGATTTTTTTATTAACGTTGAATCAATGTAGTTTATGTAACATTCAAATATAAGAATCATAAATTACTAATTTAATTATATTAATATTTATTTAGGTACAGTAGTACTCATTCATGTATGTATATTACAAAAAAAGAGTGAGAAAGAGAGAGGGGAAGTAACAGGGAAGCGCAGAAATTATATTATTTTTACTTTTAAGTAAATAAATTTTAATAGGCTTCAATTAATATTAAATAATTGAGTTAAAGAAATTATTTATAATAAAAAAAAATATATTAAAAAGTTCTTTAAATTTTCTTTCATTATTTCTTTATTAAATAGAAAAGTAGATTGTATAAAATTAGTCAATTTTATTTGTTTATTCATAAATATTGAGTTTGAAGAAATTGTAAAATAATTTTAAAAGTTTTTATTATAAGTAAATCTTTTGTTTTTATTTCAATACTGTTAATATATATTTACAGAATCTGTATTCATATATACATACACACACACGCACGCTTTATACATACCTACATTATTTAAAAGTATTATTTTTCACTTTAATTTAAATTTTAGATATTATTTTAAATACTATTAATATACGATATGGAAACATTTATCACGGAAGTATCAATGTAGTAAGCTCAACAAATAATAGCGTATCAAAAATATATAGAATTTCAATTTGTTCACTTATATGAAACTTAATTTTTCTCTACCGTCTTGAAGAAAGAGAAAGAGAAAGTGCATCAACATTTCATTCTCTTTCATAATTTCATATTTTAATATTTCCAATTCTATACGCAATTCTATCCAATTCTATATAATTTCCAATTCTATCCAATTCTATACAATTCTATCCAATTCTATATAATCAATTCTATATAATTTCCAATTCTATCCAATTCTATATAATTTCCAATTCTATCCAATTCTATATAATTTCCAATTCTATCCAACTCTATATAATTTCTCATTCTATCCAATTCTATATAATTTTACCATATATATGTTTGTGTGTATATATTTGAAAAAACGAACATAACCTTTTTAGAGAAAAAAAGTTTCTCATTGAAAAATTGAACAAATTCGAGCAAATAGGAAACGTATGAAGGAAAGGAAAGGAAAAACTTTCCAAAGACTATTCGAACCAGTTAAAGTGCCAGTAACTAAAAATATATCACACTTATCGACCTTGTTACTGCGTATGATTTTCGCACGTTTAATTTTTTTTAATTCATAAAGGATTGAAGCTTAAATTATAATATTATTTTACATTTATTTAAGGTATTTTAAAAAATAACGTTAATTTTTATGATTAATTTATTTTATAAAAAATTTATAGTTTAACAATGATTTATGATATGATGCATAATTTATATTTATCACTTCATTTTTTATTTATAAAATAACAATGTGTTCTGATATGAACAAAGTTTTATTAAATAATAATAATAGTATCTTTATTACATAAATACCTAATTTATGTGTATGTGATATATAAAAATTATAAAAATTCCTACTTCAATTACAAATGACAATCAAATTAACTATAAAGTTTTATAATTACATATTCAGCCGCATGTGTAATTATTTGTTATATCGTTTTCAAATTTTTAGATGTTAGTCTTTTTTCATTCAAAGCCGGGGTATGATAAAACGAAGTAAATATATAATTTAAAAAAAAAAAAATTAGTTTTGGAAAAAAGGAAATTTTATAAGCCATAAGTCGATGTAATTTACGAGATTTTAGAAAATACCAATTTCTATATAGATGTATATTAAAATCTTAAAGAGATATAAAGAAAAGGGGAAATAAAATATAAATTGAAGATAATTTGTCAAACATATGCATATAAATATTATGAATAATAGAGATATAAAATAAAAAGCTGAAAAAGAAAAGGCAGAAGAGCACAAAGAGAGAGACTAGATTATGTAACATACGCATGTATAGAAGCTATTTGTAATAGTTCAGTCGCATGTTTAGTTTTTGAAAGTCTAAATCCTACTTCAAACTTCTTCTGCCTATCTGTCTGTCAGTCTCTTTCGAACGTAAGCATTTAAGGAATCGTTCGCGTGTAAGGAATCCATGGGAGTGATAGCGAAACGTTGCATGGTTATTGGCTGCTGGGAGACAACATCGATTCTCACAACCGGGGAGCTTCAGATCACTGCAAACTGAAACATCCTGACTTTGCCCTCCATTCTACCTTTTTCATTCTCTATCTCTCCCTCCTTACTTACCTCTTCTACTCTTACCTACTGCTTCAATTAATATACATACTCAATATTCATATTTCGACTAAACACTTCTTTAAGAAAGTTTAGTCTTCTCTCATATCACATGTACTTAACATTTTTTATTTATTTCAAGACGAGTTGAACAGTAAAGATTTTCCATGATTTTTGTGTAATTGAAATTTAATCGGCATATTGAAAAATTATGAGATTAACAATAACTTTTCTTAATAATTCTGATTATTTCCATAAGTGCAGAACTTTTTGAATATCAAATTCTAATGAGAAATTGAAATACTATTTTAATATTGATAAAAAATTAAAAATGTATTTATTTAACTGTTAAATTTTAATTAATTAATTAAAAAAATTAAGATATTAGAACATAAAATTCGATAAAATTACATATTAAAGTTTTGATAATTTTTTTAAAATATAAATTTATTTTAAAACTTATATAATATTTGTATAAAATAAATTTTAAATTTAATAAATTTAATTTGGATAATTTATAATAAAATATAATAATCTATTTTTTTATTAAATTTATTCATAATTAGATAAATACCATTAATGAAACGAGTAAAATACATTACGAAATATAAAATATATTAATTCTTTAATTATAAAATATATTAAAAAAACAATTTACTCAATATTTATAATTAGAGATATATAGATCGAGTATTATTTTCATTGATATATAAATGATTTGAAATATTGTATCGTATTGTATATCGTGGTGTCGATAAGTTGGCGAAGTAGTAAAATTGTTTTTAAAACCATTCTGGACCCTTACATGTTTAATTTTTTTAACAGTCGAGATATAAATGCTCGACATTGTGCCTTAACATTCAATTAAATTCCTTCATAAATCATCGGGCGAGAATTCGCAATTAGAAGCTCCGCATGTACCAGGGAGCTTGTTACTTGTGCTGAAGGTGGCGGCACCAACAACGTTGATAGTGAAATTCTCTGCATGAATCCGCACTTGCTAGCACATCGACTATGGAATTTGAATAAGCGTCATGAAATTACAACGATAAAGATGCAATTTATGATCGATAACGTCTGTTTGAAGACTATATAAGACTTCAATGTCTTGGAAATATTCTAGTTTTATATTGCTAATGATGAATAATTAATAACAGAATGAGATTCTACTTCAATAATCATAAAAAGCACTTTTTATTAATATAAATTAATATAAATATGTTTAAATAAATATTATTCTATTATATTTTTATAATATTAAATCAATAATTATTACCTAATTAACTGAAAACGCTTACTTTATAATAGAATAAAAACTAATTTATTATGTTTCTAAATGAAAAGTGTCTGTGTACTATTATGATTATGACTAAATTAGAATATATACTTCTAGTATAAAATGGATTTTTATTTTATTCTTTTATTCTCTTAATATTGTCATACAATTTAAATATTTTTATTAGTAAATATTAAGTTTTAGATAATATCTCAATTTTCTAATAACAATGTTTGGAGATAGTTTTAATATTTAATTTAATTTGTTGATATTGTTTAATGAATAATGCAATTTGATTGAAGAGATATAATACAATTACATATAAAAATTTAGTATATCAAAATTACTATCCAAATATATAACATAAAATAAAGCAAATAAGAGTATTTAAATAAAAGTAGATTAAAGTAAGAAATAATGATTACATACTTATATGATATTACATCAGAAATTTTTTATTCATTAATATATCGGTGATTTAAAAAAAAAAAGAAAACTACATATATTAAAAAATATAAAGGTGCTGAAGCAACAGGAATAAGAGAAAAAAAGTAAATTTGTGTCTATGGGTACATGCATATAGCATTTTATAAATAGATCACTAAATAGATACAGACAGAAGAAGTAGAAGAAAGTAGCGAATCAACCAGATAAATTTATACGACTAACAAAAGGAAGAAGGAAATAAGAAATAAGGGAATATGATAAAAGATTCGTTTCTTCTATATAGAAAATAAAGAAAATAATGAAGTTTTTCTACATTATAATATACTTACTTTCTTTTTCTTTTTCTGTTAAATTATTTATATTATTTGTATCTATTAAATAGTAAACAAATTTGGTTGTCGTTATGCTATCGAAATTTTATTGAGATCCATAAAAAACATCAAATCTAATAATATATAAAACATAGGAAAGCAAAGAAATTTAACATAATTGAATATTGACAAATCTTGCTTATACTAAATATATGTTATCAATTATTTTATTTTGTTCAAATTTATAATTAAAATTTAAATCGTTTAATTATATTATTAAATAGCCTATAAAATAATAATAATTTATTTATTTACAATCATAATTTTTGTTATTTACTTATATCGTGTAAAATTATATTAACATAAGGCAGATTGCAATTTAGAATAAATAAGTTATAAGAATAAGCTATGACACGTGCACTGGTTATACGCAATATACCATTAAAATATTATTACCTTAGACGCGCTTATATTAAGGTAAATTATAAAATTGAATAACTAAAGATGACGGAGGTTCTCTAGTCGGAAATATTTGTGTAGTAATTAATGTGGTATTTAAAGATCGGTTTATATGTATATATCTGGTTTACCCTTTCTTTCCTTTTAATTAAACTGAGCTATCTCTTCCTACCTCCCTCTATTCTTTCTATATTCATCATTTCCTGTTAATACAGATGGTAGTCTCTGTATTTCGGCAATAGTTTTCTTGAAGTTGAAGTAATGCTGATGAAAATATCAGCTGATGTCGTCAGTCAATCAAGCTTTTGAGGTAGCATGAGAAGATGGTAGTTGAATCAAGTATGTTTGATGTATGAATAACTATATGGTTAATATAACTTATATGTATTATATGTACTTATGTATTATAAATAATATAACTTGATATGGTGTAAGATGTTTAATGGAATTTATTAAGTAATCAATTGTGTCTTTAATTATGTAAGGGGACAGTAGAAGAATCTAGTCACAGGTAAAAGCAGTTAATAGTAAGATTTCTAATTCGTGAAGGATTTAATAATCTCTATTTATAGTCTATTAGTCGATCTGTGTTGGTCATGTGTAACCAATGTGTGTGAACCACAGTGAGTCTTGCGTCAGCTGTTCAGGGCCTGTACGATGTCGAAGGTTAGTTCGAGAGAGCGTAAGTGTGCCCAGTTTATGCTAGCGGGCCTGTACGATGTCGAGTGGTTAGTTTGAGAAAGCGTAAGTGTGCTCTGGTTCTGCTAGCGGGCCTGTACGATGTCGAGGCATCAGTTCGAGAGAGCGTAAGTGTGCCCGATCGACTACAGCGCGAGATGTGACTTGTTTATTTATTAATATAAAAATAGGTACCTTGGAAAGTTTTGGTAAAGCAGGGTTAGTTCGTGAGAGCGTAAGCGTGCCCAGTTTGTGCTAGCGGGCCTGTACGATGTCGAGGGATCAGTTCGAGAGAGCGTAAGTGTGCCCGATCGACTATAGTGCGAGATGTGACTTGTTTATTTATTAATATGAAGGTGTACCTGGTGAACTGCAGGCTAGGTGTATTAGATGCTGTGTAGTTAATGTCCCCCTTGATTACTATTCCATTGGCTTCACTGTAATCACTATTTAAAATTGCCGATTTCCATTTTTTATGCACGCGTGTAGTCTTTACTATTAATCTGCTGATTTCTTATTCGTATGCACGCGCGTAATTTTAACTATGATGCCGATTATATGGCCACGCATCGTCTTCACAGTACACTATACACTGAGCGGCAGTTACGCTTGAGTGAGCGCGAAGTGATGTTACAAATGAGTGTATGAGCCTTTTGAATACGCGCACGAACCGAAGGCTTGATCGTTCCGTGGCGGCTCTGCTGAAAATACCGACCGTTCCATGGCGGTCCTGCTGATGGCAGATCGAGACCCGTGTGCCATGGCTTCTACTGGTAGATGGTTAGATCGGTTCACTATGGTCGGTGTCACTACTGTCGAGTCACGGCAAGATGTGAGCTGCAAGCGCAGTTGAGCGAGGGTGGTTCGGCAAGAGATGATTAGCAAGAGGTCGAAGCGCGCCGCGTGCGTCCCTTATATAGCCACGCGGCGGCTCACTTAGCTGGCAACAAAGCATCGTCGTTGTTTCACTAATTCTTACACGAGGCGTGTAAGGAAAATTCTAGAACCTTCGAGAATGTTCGACGAGAGAAAAGTAGGAGTAATACCCTTGGGTGATCTTACAGTATATTATATTTCGGGTCGTAAACTTGCTCGGACTTGCCAAGTTTTGTTTGTAAATATTCCCTCGAGTACCCGTCCCGGTCCGCACGTGCGGGCCAGTCTAGGCGCACATGCGGTACGCCGAATAGCGCGTATGACCTTTCTTTTGTTTGAAATTCATGGGCCTACATCAATCCCGAACACTAATTTATACATAATTATATTGTTTTTAGAACAATAGTTATAAGGAACATCAATTCTTTTGTGTTTCAGGTAAGAAATTTAAGATTTATGGTTTGGAAATTCTGCTCTCCATCCTTTACAGTAAAGTGAATTATAAAGTTTGATACTTTATTTATGTAATAATATTTCATTTTCCTTTTGCTTATTCATTACTATTTAATTTTTAAACACAACTAATAGATGCATTTTATCATAGTGAGTCTTTATTATATGCGCGTGTAAATTAGAAAAGGATAAATAAGAGTCATAGAGTCGAATTCTATGTAAATCATTACACGCAATTATTCCGATTCTAAAAGAGACCAGTGGGGGCCACGTTTCCTCGTTTCCTAATGAATTTTTGAAATCATTTGAAACATTCTTGAAAGCGGGTCAAAAAATATTCTGAAAACAACGTAATACTATATACATTATCCTTCATAAATTGAAACAAGAATGAAGAAAATTCACCAATACACCGCCTCTTCTCTGATTTTATTAATTAAGGAAAGCTTCACGAATAAAAACTTCCAGTATTAATTAACCGCATTTTTACGAATGATATATTACTTAGTAATGATTCGTGAATAGTACAATAATATCGTGGGAATAATTATAGCTCTCTGTATGTGTGAAAATCCCAATTTTCATCTAAAAATTGAGCATGCGTGAAACTCAGACAGCTGATTGCCAGATGATATATCAAAGCAACTATCCCAATTTCATTAGATTATATGACAAGCTAAGTTATTGATATAGATTATTTTTAACCCACAGTAGATTATGTACTAAGAATTATTAATTCATAATTATTAATTAGTAATTTTTTAATT
Source organism: Ceratosolen solmsi marchali (assembly GCF_000503995.2). NCBI lineage: Eukaryota > Metazoa > Arthropoda > Insecta > Hymenoptera > Agaonidae > Ceratosolen > Ceratosolen solmsi. The sequence continues at coordinate 626,299 of NW_011948447.1, read as the reverse complement.
ACTTCTTAATTAATTTTAATTATTAATTATTAACTATTAACAATCAATTAGTATATTGTAAATTGCATGACAACATTAAGGTCAAACTTTAAATGGCATTTGTAAACACTAATGTGTTTTTGTTTAATTGTGGACTGGATACCTTGCTTATAACATAATGATATTCAACTTGCTTCATATAAACCTTTAATATGAAATGGGATTTATAATTAAATGTTGATAAAAAAGTTTACCCTGTAGATTATTTAATCTTATTGTAATATTAATTTTTACCTTTAAAATTCTTGGTTGACAAGAACAATGTATTTCAATATTTCAACATGAAAAGCTACTAAAGTACTACTAACTAAATTAGTTACAAAAAACTTGAAATTATTTGTAATTTTAAGTAATTTGTTCGTGAAGAATAATAAATATTATGTGATAGTACAGTTTATTAAAAGTGTAATGCTTTAGTGTAAAACTTTATAAAAAGTATAAACTGAAATAAGGAAAACCAGACATAAAATAATGAAAGCGTATTTTTATTTTAATATTTTGAATAACAAAATCATTTTACCTCTAAAAAAACTATATTATGCCCCTTGAATAACTTATTTTAATAAAATAAAAAATGTTTAATTTATCGTCATTTTAAACTTCTATCCTTTTTATTTTAATACATTATTTATTTGTTTAAAAGTTTTATTTATAAAATGTTTTCTATTTTGATTCTATAAACATTTTAAAATATTTTAATATCTATATTTACAAAGCATATTTTGTAATATAACTGTATCATTGGATATAATAATAATTAGAATTAAAAATGTAAAATAAAATATATCTATAATTAATGCACAAATATAAGTACTTATCGCGCATTTTATATGAATATGATTGGTTAGATAGGACTCATCACAGATGATGGCGGTACTGAAATGAAAAGAATGAATCTTTTGAGTGGGTCTCCTGTACGTAGTCGAAGTGGTTATTATTATTAAGTTATTATAATTAAGGAGGTATGTATTAGTCAATTATTGAGTGTCAGTGGTTTTGATATTGAGTTCGACTTTTAGCTTATACAAACAATGGATCATCCAAAACACTGAGAGACTCTAAAACAAGCTGTAAATAACTATCTAGGATCAGTAAGCTTACCTTAGTCAAATAAAAAGATGCACCGCAAAAATAATTTTGTTTTTTTGTCTGAAAATTTACTTATACTGTAGGTATATGTTACCCTTTTTATACTTTTTCACTGTGCTCATAATATATCAACCATTGTCCTACAGTACTTTGATGCATCTAATTCGATACATAGTTATTGTTTGAAAGAAAGGAGGCAACTTAATCATTTGCAAATATGAAGATAAATGAAAGTTGATAGATCGCATTAAATAAAAGGGAAAATGTCTTCGTTTTACATTTTATTTTTTTATTCTTATTAGGGAGTTGTTCGTTTTATTATTTCAGAATTATAATATTTTATCTACTTAAAAAATACCATTATGTTCTTTGATGAAATCACAACAATTTTCTCAATTAATGAACTACTTCTATCTTTTGAAGTTTTTTTCTATCATATATCAAGTAAAATACAATAAATCTTATGTATTAAACTCCTGCACTAAATACAATTCTTTTGATGACATTAAGTTTATTATTTCGGATCAATTAACTACTTAAGATATTACAATTTTTAGTGAATGATTTTTAAATACTAATATATTCTTTAAATATAGTGCAAAATATTATTCAGAAAATGTACATGACAAATATTATTAATTTATCTCAACGACTTTCTCTCTCTCCTGTACCATACTTATGTTATTTATAAATTTTGTGTGAGTGTAATTGTATTTAAAAGATATAGAGAAAAGGTGTGAAATTAATACTGGGAAATATAGAAATTTACATATTAATATTATTTTGGTATCTATTCATATAATCTTATAATTTATTTAAATCAAATTATTTTTGAAGTAATTGTAAAAATGTGTGTTCGAAATATAGTGATGTAATTCTTGACTCAAGCTACCAATGCTTCAATAGCTTAATTTGCCGCCGTTCTCGCAGACGCTCGAGAAGGATTTAGGTGGAAGGGGTGTACAAGAGTCGTGAGAGTTGTTTAATTATACATTTATTATACAATTTATTACACAATTTACATATGGGTGGTTTTGAATTTTCTTGAATATAATGTGAAGATACGCTTCTTATATAGAAGGTGTCACTACACAAGATGCTCTTGAAATCGTTTAATTATGATGTTGTGCCGATCATTGCCGTAGGCGAGCAAGAATGATGAGGTTGCGCGGACAGTATACTCACAGTGATGCAGTATCTTGATATGATCCTGGTTTGAGTGATTTACCACAAAGCACGCGGCACACAAACGTGCGTGGTCGTCCGCCCGTCTTATAAGTGAAGTGATAACATCAAGTTGGCCACAAAAAACACGCCGCAAACACAAACGTGAGTGGTCGTCCTTCCCGTCGACGGTTTATCACAAAACACGCGACAAAGACTAACGTGCGTGATTGGCCTTCCGTCGGCGATTGAATACTACGGTTGATGTATCTTTTTTTGGTCAGTGGATCTCCACAAGTACTTGATTACTAGTTTACCAATTCGTACGGGTGCGTAAAGTTCCCTGCTGACCTGTCTTCTCTTCCAGAAAGCCCATTCCTCTTGACTTTTCTTACGAAACAGTGGCCCTCTGCTGTTTGTCCCCACCTTTAAGGCGTCTTGTCATGAGTCCCCACTCTAGGAGCTTCTGGTGTTAGTTTTCCAATCAGAGCGCACCGCTTTTCGGAGCTATGCTAATTGTACACACCCTTTTCCCACTTCCGAGGAAATTAGGCATGGACAATGAGAATGTCAGAAGAACATCGCTAGCAGCAACGCCTCAAGTGGAGGATTTGTCCCTCACCGGGACTCATTGTGGTGGGAGTTGATTCTTGATCAAGTGTCTTCGCCTAGTCGATGCAAGCGGCAACATTTGTCGTACTTGACAACAATGCATGCTTGTTGGTGGCATTGAAGGCACACGTGCGGCGCAGATTGCCGAATTTCGGGTTGCAATAGATTTTAGGAAATGTTTTTCACTCGATTGTTTTCAAATATCTTTCGCCTCAAAATATTCTCGCGTAAACAGGCTGGCCGGGTTTTGATGGTAAATAGCAAGGGCTGTTTATTGCATTAATAACAATTACTACATCTGTAGTACGAAGAGCAATAAAGTGGCTGTTTACGAGTATATTCCAGATGTACTAACTAACCTTTTCGAGCCTTCAGCAACCTTGGCAAGACTTTCTTAGATTTTTATGTCCGTTCGATAATTCTTTTATAATAGACGTTGAAATTTTCCTAATGAATACAATTCGAGAGATTTTAGTTTCACTCACGAACAGTGTGTAACTGCAAAACTAATTCAAATATGAAAGCTTATCATTTGTGAAAGAAATTTATCATTTGTTTTATTTATTTATTAATAGAAATAAGAATCAGAGATGCCTGTTAATAAATCACCAAATAGAAAAAGTATTCGTATTTAATTTCTCTATTATTAACACAATAAATATAAATATAATAAAATATGAAATGAAAATTTATAACTGAAAAGTTAGTGAAGTCTTCATACTAGTTTCTTTTGAAACGAATTTGATTTTTCTTTATATAAATATATTTAAACTTTTAAAATTTATTAACAAATATTATATTTAGTATTCATACGATTTACCTCACATTAATTTGTTTTTCCCTTGTAGTGAGTAAGTTAAACTTTAATAAATATTTTATTAATATTTAAAATATGACCGATATTTTTTCGTTTCTTAATAGTGCTACTTTTGTCATTACTTCATTCAATATGTGAAGACATATTTGATAATGGTTTAAATAAAATTTTATTTTTTTTATTTATTTCATTTGCGTTTGTTAAAATGAATTGTTCACTATTCATTTCATTAAGAAATATTGACTATCGTTTCACATATATGATATACACTAATTTTATAATTTTTTGTAACTGAATGTATTTTAAGTTAATTATCGTAACATCGAAAAATATTTTTTATTTTTCTACTGTAAAAGTAACGATAAATATTATAATAATTATGTTATATTTATTAAGTAGTTTAATATAATATAGTTAGGCGTATATAAAAAATATATACTGTTAGTAAAATACAACTGGTAATAAATTTAATATTTTTAATTATTTTCAATTTCTTCCTAAATCACATTACTTATTTATATAATTTAGTCCTTTCAAATAATTTAAGAAAATTTTAGACAACTTGCTTACTATGTATCTGTTCTCCCTGTGAATTATTGGGCAGCAATTATATTAACTATTATAAAAATCTTATTCGTATTTAACAGAGTTATGATTTCACATGTTCATAGGGTCGATGTAATCGAGAGAAGCCACCGTGTAAGTACTTTCATCCACCACAACATCTTAAGGATCAACTCCTAATAAACGGGCGAAATCATCTAGCCTTAAAAAATGCTCTCATACAGCAAATGGGTCTTAGTCCTGGCCAGCCTCTCGTACCTGGTCAGGTACCTACAGTGGTACGTAAAGTCCAAAGACATATAATCAGTGTTATGAGCGCACCTCCTCCACCGTACCCCTTTCTACGCATCATCGCTTTCGATTACTCTCTACTTTGTCACTCATTAACAAAGTATTTTTATAAATAGGACTATCATTACTATTGTTTTACTTATACATTTCTTAACTCTACTTTTTAACATTACTATTATTACTAATTATAATAATTATTAATATAAATTATTATTAATATTATTTATTTTATATTAATATCCTTGTGATTTTTGTTCTTATTGTTGTTGTTATTATTAATATTATTGTTATTATTACTATTATAATTGCTATTATTACAAACTTTAAATTCTTCGATTATAAGGAGTTAGCGATACAAAGTTTTCAATAGATGTAGTTTTTGATACAACAAGCGTTCTTTTGAAATTTTTACACCAAAATACCTTAATTATAAATGATTCAAATTTTATAATATTGACAACTTAAAAAAATGTTATTTTTTTATTATAGTATATGTTGTATATTTTCAATTTAATTGGATTTGTACTGTATTTGATATACTATAATAAGTAGCTGTTATAACGTTTTTTGTACCAAACGAGTGCATTAAAAAAGTAAATAATATGTCTGTAATACGCATGTTATTTTTCAGTGTCATTCTTTTGTCGAAATCTATTGCGCAATAGCTTTTTCAATCGCAAAATATCATATTTTAATACCATAAATTTGAAACAGATCTTTTATTTAATTTTCCTAGAAGTAAAAAGTAATGTACGATAAGAATTTATATTTTATTCATTTCTAGATTTTTCTATGAAAGATCTGATTTAAATTCCCCCCACTATTTTTATGCGACGATCATTCACGAAGATACTTAAAATACTAATGTAAATTACCAAGAATTCCATTATAAAATCCTGAATTTTATACTTTTTATTTTAGTATTTCCGTTTACATAAAAAAGATTTATATATATAGTTTCATTTTGCGATAAAAGAGACTTTGATTCTTTACTATATTTAAAAATCTGTACTTCCTTATACATATAAAGAAAAAAATTGGTATTTAGCTAATTAATGATGATGTTTTCCATAAATTTTTATAAATTACGATGTTAATATTAACATTGACGTACGATCATATAAGCTGAATCGAAGAAAAGAAATGTATATAAAGGTCAGATTCAGATCAATACTGAATATGAAAAAGTTTATTCCCGTCATTGGTTTTACGAATAGAATTAAGATTTGGGTCATCTAACGCGTGCACGAAAATCATTCACATTTGATACGACTAGCTCCTACTTATTCCTTAATATGCAAATAATCATCGCGCCCCCGCAACACTCGTCTTTTTTCTGTGCAATGTGACGACATGGAGTCCTTAATACACGTATGACTGCCTGTCTGTTCCTCATGTTTGCCGCTGTGGTGCGCTCGTTCGTGGTTGTGGTTGATTGTTGGTGTATTCTCTCTCCAATTACCCGTCATTGGCGGATTATACATAGGAGGCCCAACCTCCTGCGCCATCACACCAGCACCTTCAACAGCAAATCCAACAGCAACTGCTCGCTACCCACGCTCTTATGGTAACTCCTGGTTTTGGTTTGGCCTTTACTAATTTTTTTACTTTTTCGTGATTGTTTCGTTTGTCTTTTTTTCTTTTTTTTTTCTTTTTTTTTCTTTTTAATTCTGAACACATTCGAATGCAACAACCTAAGTCTACGCATATGCAGTATAAAAGGTTATTTTCCATATTATGTGTGGATTCTAAACTAACCTTATATCATTAATTTTGTTATGAATTGATTGATGTAAAATTTCACACGAAAAAAAAAATTTATAAAAGTCTGCTATACAATAGGTTGTTGTGTTGAATGATTACTTCTTGTAGCTAGTACACGATTAAGTGGAAGCTTACAAATCGTCGACGTTTGAATGCCACATGAAGCACCAGTATTAAAGCCGTAGATTTTTTTCTGCATGATTTACACGCAAAATCTTTAAATAGCAGTTAAATATTATAAGGCCGTGTTGATATAAGCTTCCTTTAATAATCTGTACCGAGAAACGCGGGAGGAAAATTGTAACTAATTACGTAGAGAAGTTTTTTTATGTTATCTGCAATTGTTCTTAAATTGTATTTATTATTTTTTGGTATTTAAATTAATTAAAATATAGATTTTAGTCTTCCCGCGATTCCATTATTAAATTTATTATTATTTTTTTTTATTATTATTATCGTGCATTCATATTCAGATACGCTTGAAACAAACTACATTCGCTTGTGAAAATTAGTTGCTGCAGAATACATATAGATATAAAGTGAAATATTTTTGCTTCAGTGTTCAGCATGCAGTGGGAAACAGGTGAATGAAGAAAGTAAACTGAAACGAATCCAAGGTTCAGGCATAAAAAATATCTGTTAATTATTCGATCATTTTTTAATCGAATACCATCTCGATTGAAAAATCTATACTTTTTATTGTATACTATTTATTGAAAATTTATTTCCAATAAATAATAATTAAAAACAATAAAATTGACTTTCAATATTTGATATAGTTTCTGACTTTAATATCTTTGAAAATAAATGACTCCAGATTAATGCTTAAAAATAATAATCTGAATTCTATAAGTAATTAAGCAGTACATTGATGAAACGTCCTTACTTGGTTGAGTAAAATTAATAACAAAAATAATATTCATTTTTAAAATGAAATTTAAAACAAAATAAGTTCATCTTTAATTATTTTACGATTATGAACCTTGTATTGCGTTTCAATAATTTTATAAACACGATCTTTGGTAACAATTTACTTAAATATTTGCAAATATGATACTTTTGAATCAATATTTGTATACTTGTACAGAAAAAATATATTTTATAAATTGAATTGGAATAATTTTTATACGACTATTAGTAAAGAAATTAAAAAAATTCTACAAAGTAATGCATAAGCCTTCTACGAAATGTGCATGACCCGTAAAAAAGTGATAGTTACCAAAGTCAAAAATTATAAATTGGCGTATCTAAAGAAAAATAAAGTAAGACAAGTAACGAATAAAGCCACTGGAGGGTGGAATATTCTGCACATACGTATACAACTAACATTGGGATTCGTCCCATATTCTCTCTTTCTCTGAACCGACTGTTTCAGGCTACAAATCCCTACCTGACCGGCATGCCGCAGGTCGGCAACACATATAACCCGTACTTCGCACCCAGTCCGATAATGCCGGCTATTATGGGTCCGGCAGATCCGACAGGTGTTGGCAGTCCCCTTGGCGTGGTTCCACAAACGGTGGCGATGCCGCAGAAGATGCCCCGTACGGATCGGCTCGAGGTATGTCTACCAGTGAACTACATGCGCCAGGTGGCGGCGGCTGCCCACGGTTGCCATGGGTCCCACGCCCCGCCACCTCCACAGATCTATCAGGCACCCAACGGTAACGTAGGGCCACAGGCCGAACCCCAAAGACGCGTCTCACCTGTCTCTACGATGCAGTCGCAGTGCAGTCACAATCAGTCGCCCTCGCTCACCATTACTTCCCACATATCCTGCACGAGCGCTGTAGCTCTTACCCCTGTCGGCACACCTCTTCACAATCCTCATCCAGGACCTCTGCACAATCCTCTACGCAATCTCGTTTATGTACATACCTACTACGAGGGTTCTTACGTGCCCATTTACGTACGTACGTAGCTGACAAGTAATGAGCTCACCGGTAGCAACGAGTTTTATACTCCTTGTCTTCTTTTCTTTTCTGCGTTTTTTACTAATTTTGTGCAGACGTTATTATTTTAACGTTCACTTATGTTTTCCACCACTGTCAAATTGCATATTTTGCATAAATATATTTTTTATTTTTTATATTTGTATATTTTATGCTTTATCGAAATTTAAATTGATCAAAATAAATTCGTGCCCGTACAATATTATGACAACGTTTAATTCTTTTCGCAAAAAGTATTCACAGTATTTCGTTATTACTTATAAACATAATTTAAACAAATCTTTATTAATCTTACTTTTTATTAATCTTTACTACCTATTACAAGATTTTACATATTTAACTTAAAATAAAAAAAATTTTAAATTTGGAATGTAATTTTCGTTTGTAATTAGATAATTATTTTATGTTGTGACTAAATATAGATATCATTATATAGTCCGGTCTAAGAAAATATTCTTATTATTGTCACATATTGAAACCCAAGTAAAAGTGTTCATTATAAAAACAATAAAACTTATAAATCGACTAATATACATTTAAGGTTGAAAATATGAAATCTCGCGTCTTAAAAATTGTAGAAAATGTTATAATATTCAGTTTGAAGTCGAATATTTCTTTTTTTTACCAAGCCTTTATGAAATAAATTGTATTATACGAATACAATATTATTAATAATAATAATAAGAATAATATTAATAATAATAATACAAGCTTCCGTATAATTCTTATTGCTTATCTTCTACTAAAAGAAATTATAGAAAAAAATATTTGTATAAATGAATGTGGGCAAACTAAAGCTTTATTTAATTTCACAAAATGAAATGTTTTGAGATAATTCACACAATTATATTATAGGTATCAAATATGTAACTATTAGTGAGCAAATATAAATTTCAGTTTCTACTACTTACACAAAAAATGTACTATGATTAAGGAAAATCAGTTATTGAATATTTAAAAAGTTTAGATAATTTCATACTATGTAAATTTTACAGTACTGACATGTACGAACATAAAAACTAGTACACAACATACACTCAATACAAATTTATTCGCTCTAAAAATGTATACTTTATGTGGTTAATTAGTCAATAAGGAATTGATATATATATAGCAGAGAATATAAGTGAGGAAGAGAAAGAGATAGAGAGAGAGAGAGAGAGAGAGAGAATGAGTGAGAAAGAAGATGGAGCGAAAGGTCGGGAAGATGGGAGAGGAGAGTAAAAGAAAATTAAATATATTTTTATTATCAGATATTTTTATATCGTAGAATGTTTATTAATAGAAAGAAAACTACATAAAAATTACACGAATTTTTTTGTTAAGAGACTGAAAAATGTTTATTTTTTTATGTACATCTAGTGATTAGAATACTTCAAAATTTTTGTACTGTTTAAAAGTATATAGAAAAAGTACAACTTTCGTTTAAGGAAAATTGTATATAAGTCACTTAATGATGCACTGGTGAAGAAAAAACGAGCTGTTGGGTTTAGTCTACCGAAAATTTGTATACATGGCTCACTTTTTCATTCAACGTCGTACGATTGTTATAGCTTAATTTACAAAAGGAAAATGTTACAGGAAAGAAAAGATAGATAAAGAGATAGAATGAAAATATTTGATAGAAGTACAAGAAGCATATATTCTCGCGTATGTGTGCTCAATGATTAAATATTTCCCAAAATATTCCCGTAAAGGAGATGAAAACATTATTTAGTTCCGCCCTCGCTTCTTATTTATTGGTGCAATTTAAAAAAAAAACAAGAATACGAAGATAATATATAAAAAACAAAAATGATAATAATAAATATAATGATAAATTATTATTATTTCTTAAAATGAAGTGACGATGTAATACATAATAATGCTGTGTGAGGGACGATTGTGTAATATTATATTTGCTTTACTGCGAGTGGTATAAAAACATTGAAGAAATTATGATAATATTAAAACAAATATTACAATAGAAGTGATCTAAAATACGAAAAATAAAAAGACTATTAAAATTTCACAACTCTTCTCTCAAGCGTAAAGAATGATATTTTTTAAGAGATAAATAATTCTCATGGTATTAAATATATATAAGAAAAAGAGAAAATTAAAATGAAAAATGAATAATTTATATTTGATGACTTATACAAGCATCGCACTCAATGAATCAAATGATACGCAATTGATTTACGTAAATGACAATTTCAATACATTTGAGATAGTATTACAAATATAACTTTCGCAATTATGAATTATGATGACCAGCACTATTATAGTATTTATTTATTATTATTTTGTTTTATTATTATTTTTATTACTATGTAAATTTATTATTCCGATTACTATTGTAATGTGATCTTTACGATTGATCCTGTATTTATTAAGGTATATACATATTTATATTATTATAAATAACTAATCTATTATATATAATTATTATATTTATATATGTTCGGAATAATTTTTTATTTATTATATTCTGATTACAAATACTTTGATTCGATGAATATTATAACTTCAACTATGTATAAAATTACATAGAATAAAAAAAATGCGCCCAAGTACGATCTTCGTCTTTATATGCACACACATATAGACATATGTATAAATAGTAGATAGGTCAAACAAATTATTTCTTTATATTTTTATAGACAATTAATTAGTGTTTATAGTAATATTCAAATTTTTACTCAAGTATCTATTATAGCTTTTTGTATTATAATGTGATTAATTTAAAAACGATAAACAGATTTTTGACCCATTAATTATTTCTTTTCATTCTCAAAGAAATTACACACACACACACACACACACACACACACACACACATATATATATATATATATATATAAAGTAAATTCTGTATGATAATATTTTACATTCGCAAACATCTCCTTAATCTCTTTACTGGTGATAATTCTTACTTATTTCTTTTTATCTTCCTTATTTTTCAAAATGGATAAAAAAATTTTTCCTTAATATTGAGAAAAAACTTTTCAATTCCTTAACAACTATTTTATTCGACGGTTTACTATTTGCCATGTATTTATATTTTATATGTATTATACAATAAAATTTTGAAGAAATCAGGGGAAAAAATTGAAGAGATGAAAAAAACCGGAATAATTAAAATAAACAAAAATTAATGTGCTCGCCAAATGTGATATGACATTGTCAACTGAATATTGATAATAAATAAATGACAAAGTATCGCAACAAGCACGATTAAATTGACATATTTCATAAATTAATCATATATTATAATAGTAATGAATAAATCGATTGTTCATCACATTTTTCGACTAATTTTCATATTAATGACTGTCGAATTCGCTATATTAAGAATAATGAATACCCGCCGATAATGACGAGGATGGTTAATAAATAATCATATTAATAAAAACTATTTGTGATTATGTAATCGCAACGACTTCCATTAGGATCGTATCATGCGATACATTTTGATGCTGGTACTTAAATAAAACTAATGTAAATGAAACTAAAATAACAACTTAGACTAATTTCATTGTTCTCTCATCAGAGATGTATTAAATACTTATTTTAACACATAAAAGGTATATTTTTTAATAATTGCTTTTAATTTTTATTATTAATAAATATAAATTAAAAATTATTTTGACAATTATGATATATAAATAGTAATACATTATTTTAACAATCTTTAATACATACATTTATGTAAATTTTTTTGTAATATTAAACTAGAATTTTGAAAAACTTTATTCAAATACATTGAATTATATTTCATTAAGAACCAGTAATTTCTTTTTGTGACTGTAGACAATATTATCCCTTTTGATCGAAATCGTATTCACTCCTTATCCTCAATCATTTAAAGATTATCGTTTGCAAATTGTACTCTTGAATTATTCCTATTTGAGAGTTTTCAGTTCTAGTTCTCTCAGATCTAAAGAGATTATATATCGACGTATTTTTTAATTTTTATTTATATTTGCAATATATTTATTGCAAAGATTTATAAATAATGCTATAATTTCAATAACGTTTTGATTTTTTGTTTAAAAAAAAATATGAAGATTTTTGATCATTTAAATACTGAAAATTAACTCCAATCAATATTATATAACTTTTTAGCGAATGAAAGTAGTGTAATGCCAGGTTGCATCAGTTTTTTGTTATTATTTTATTTTGTTTTGCTTAATCTGTTTATGTGACGTTATAATTATAATTTCGAAAATAGTCTTGCGCATTCACCAACAATTATAAAATAGAAACTAAAAATTTACAAAAGATTGTTATATATTATCTGTAACTGCCTCGTTATGTGAAACATATTTTTTTATCATTAATAAAAATGACTAATTTATTTTTTATAATTCTTTCTCATTTAATGCCAGGTAAACACTAAACGTCTATTTTCTCTTTCTCTCTCTCTCTCTCTCTCTCTCTCTCTATATATATATATATATATATATATATATATACCCATCTCTATCTCTCCGTGTTTATCTATTTATATTTATTTCTTTTTTACTTTCTTGCTGATACTCTTCCATTTGCGAATGTGGAAATGTCGATGTGTCAAGCTAATAATTGTTCTATTAATTTTCAGCTATATAAGCTTAAAAATTATATATGAAGAGACAGTATGAAGAAAATAAAAATCCATAAAAATACATTATATTATATAAATTTTTCTTAAACAGTACTGTTTCCTCTTATATAAATAACAGTAATTTTTTTATAATTTTAATTCGTATATTTATTCGCTAATTTGATTAATTTTTTGACAAATATGACACTCATTATTTTTACAGCAATAGGAGATGGGGCTTAGAGCAAGCGCATGTGAATTTTTAAATGTATTGTATATATATCTTATTTATTGTAATAGATGTACAGATGTTACTACACTTACATAGATACGAAACAAAAATTAGAATATAATTTAATTCTTATATAATTTAATGCAAATTAATTTTTAAAATCGTGTTAGTGTTTTTTACATTCATTTCATTGGTTTAAAATAAATATATTTATTTACTTGAAGTTACTATAACTTAGTTAAATTACTATTCCAATTAGTGTTAAATGTTAATCTTGGCAATGAGACAAAACAATTATATTTATTGCGCTTCTTTATTAATATTGTAACGTTGATATTAAATATTGATTATATGAAACATTAATTTATTAAGTAAATTAAATTAATAAGTACAACGCCTGTTTAAATCGAACTTCTCAATATCTGTTAAATAATTACATTATTTCCAAATATAAATATAAAACATTCACATATCAAAAGAATTCAATACACTGGTATATTCGAAGAACAAAATAATAATTGCACTTATATATATCTATACATATGTAATTATATATATATGTATATATATTTTTTAATTTATGAATGATAAATTAGTATTTGATAATGTGATATCTTTTATCTATTTTTAGATCTGGAATAGTCTGTATAATCTGGAATAGGCCTTTTGAGAGTAGTATTGCAATGATGTTTTAATTAACATAATGCAATATAATTATTTTTTAATAAGGTCTCTATTATTTGATATCATAGTTTACTATAAAACTTCTTGTACATCCGAAGATTTTAATAAAATTGGCTTTTAATTTAATAATTTTATTTATTTCAGTCGATTAATTTGCAATTGATTCTTCTTTTCTAAAAAAGTATTACATGTAAATAAAGTATTACATGTATATTAAGTATCAACATAGTGCAGTTTAATTTATATCAAAGTTTTGACATGTTTGATATAAATTCAAGTTGTGGAACATACGCAACTGTATAACATTAAGCTCTACATATTTCAAACAAATTATCAAACAACATATAAAACATATTTACTATAAATGTAAATACACATAAAGGGAGTTGAAAATATTAGTTTATATAATTATTAATGAAATAAAATAATACATAAAACCGAACTGAAATTTGTGCAACTATATTGATGATTAAAAAATAGTGTGGTTTCAAAATAAAATAAATAATTATCATAGCATAGAAGTGATGGTATTAGATTTATTTCAGGAATGGACTAGAGATGGGATATTCTTATATCAGATGTGCATGCTCCATTTTCTCACATTTGCTTACTCTACGCTGTCTTTCATTCTATTCCCGAAATACTTTCCTTCAAATACTATTCAATGCTTTTTACAATATGTGCTTTAATTAAAAAGATTTATAATGTTGTACTACTCTAAGAAGTATTGTCTATTATTTCTTTAGTTACTCACTTTGTATTTTTATTACTATTAAATATGTTAGTGTAGGTAGTTGGATCACAGAAATAGTTTGTCTGCGTTCACAATTTTGAAATGCTTGAAATAAAAATTATTCTTAAAGTTATTAAAATTTTAGATAGTTTAAAGTATATATATTTGAGTACGATTTTTATTTTCTTCTTATTTCCCTTGCGTTCATATATTATTTTAGAATACATAGAATTCTGTGTGATATCGAACTTTTCCTCAAATATATGAAAGTCCGATTCTTTGAAGCTTCCTGGACATATATTATATAAGTGGTATGCTATATATCCGACCTTAATAGAAAACGTTAACCGAAGTAATTTAAATCTCAATGTATTTATTTATATCTATGACATATATGCAGACATTGAGCTAAGGCGGTTGAATTTCTTGGTGGCTCAAATAGAAATAAAAGTTACGTTACTGCTTGTGTATGATTCTCTTTTATATAATTTTTAACTATGTATTTATTTGTATTTGTGATATCCTGTAAAATGCTAATCGACATATTGACATACCTAAACAACATATTTGTTAGTGCTTACAAATATCCCGGTAGGCTAGTGTCTGGCCATTAGCTCTCTCTCTCTCTCTCTCTCTCTCTCTCTCTCTCTCTCTCTCTGTGTCCATGTGTATATGGATAATGCGCCTGTATGCACGCGCGCGTATATCGTTCAAATCTCGCATCCCGATTATTTGGCAAATTAATTTAGGTATTCTTTCCGATACTGAGGAATGATTGAATAAATATCGATGAGAATTACGTACACCTTATAAATTGAGCATAATATTTTGTTTCAATAAATTATTATCTTTAATATTGGAAATGTAATTGTTAGTATTTGAAAACTTAATGCATGCATTCTGACTTTCTAATCGATTAAATATTTATATTTTAATAAGAATAATCAGTAAATAGATATGTAGAATAGATTTATAAAAAAATGATTCATATTCAAATTAAATTTCAGATATATTGTATCAGAGGATGTTATCAGAATAATGATGCTTATTTAAAAAGTAAAACAGATTATTCGGAATATTTGTAATAATATACGTAAATCTCTCACAAGGTACTCGATCATTGCTATTGTATTCTAACCCTGACTATGCATAAACTTCGATAACATATTGAATATTATGTAGAACTTTTCTTTTACTTTATATCAATATGTGGTTCAGGAACTAGCACTAATATACTCGCTTTAATTATGCGTACAGCGTTGATGTATTATTACGTGTTATGTGTATGAATTCTACAATAATATTTCACAAAGATATTTCATAATCGGTAAAGTAAAATTAACAAATAATTTTACTGTAATGTATAGTTATAGGTGTTGCATTTATATTTAATAAATTGATACTGTTTTGGCAATTTTCATTGTATTAATGTTTACAATTGAAAATGACTATATCTTTATCATTTTATCATAAATTTTAGAAAGTTTGTATTTTTCATAATTTATATTTTACTATTTGGAAAAGAAATAATTTGCATGAAGCAAATTGTGATTGACATATTTAAATTTTTTTACATTTTCAATTGTTTTTTATTAAATATTAATATAGATTTTGCATATCAAAATTTGTAAAAAAAAACGTATTAATTGACATACATAGATGTAACGTATAAATAGAAAAGTCGTAGAAAAAACTTTTAAAGCATCGTTATAAGTCTCATTAATTGAAAGTATGAAAAATTTTTTTTAATATAAAAAGTTTAAGATTATATTTATATATTAAATTTCAAAATTAATATATATTAATTATTCAACATTTATTTCAAATTCATTTTAAATTATGTGATATGTGCCATATGTCTCGTAAATATATATATATATATATTGTTTTTTTTAGATACAAATGTTATTAGCTCCACCGTAATAATTGTGCGCTCTCTTTCTCACACTCCATTTTTTTCATTGCTCCTACATTCGATTATTTATAAATAGCTCTCTCTCTCTCTCTCTCTCTCTCTCTCTCTCTCTCTCTATATATATATATATATATATATATATATATATATAGATATACGTTCTTTCCTACATTTTTATTTCTTTAATAGAGGCGTTGGTTCTACCGAGCAATGATCTCGGTGCAGCCATCGTGCGCTAATGAATATATGAAAAAAAGAATAAACAGTCAATAAGAGAATATAAATCCATATCAGTATTATTTTCCAAAAAAAAGTAACAAGTGCTCCCATAGACATAGTGCCGATGCCATGCGTGTTCGCTCTTGCTGTAGGTATGTCGCGAGTTTCAACGCGGGGCGTGCAAACGCGGCGAGACGGAGTGCCGGTTTGCGCACCCCCTCGAGACGGTGCAGGCGAACGAGGACGGCTCTGTGACGGTCTGCATGGACGCTGTCAAGGGCCGATGCAATCGGGACCCCTGCCGCTATTTCCACCCCCCTCTGCACCTTCAAGCCCACATTAAGGCCCCACCACCTCGGGCTAGCATTGCGGTAATGCATTCTCTGTCTGTCTGTCTGTTTCTCTGGTTCTCTTTACCGCTCCTCCCACTCTCTCTGTCCATCAATCTATCTATCTATCTAACGTAATTTCCTTTTCATATACAGGCACGCACATATACTCTCTCTCTCTCGATTTATTTCATTTCTTCTATTTTAATTTTGATTCTCTATTTATTTACAATTAACTGATTCCTCATTTTTATATTATGCTCTCCATTCTTCCTCACTCTAATATAATAAATTATTTACATTATTTAGAAATAAAATGATAAAATTTTGTAATAATACATACTTAAAGTGAATATTTAATAATTATTATTCAATTTTGGAATATTTTAAAATTATACTTTTCATAATAAACTTATGTTAAATAACAGAAAAATAATATTTTTATCATGTTTTTCAAATTGTAAACTATTCATGTTATTTTATGTCTGCACAATACTACTTAGAAGCATAAAAATAGTATTGACGTTTATTTAAATTACAAGAAAATAGATTATTTGTAGTTAATTAATAACTTGTTTTGTAATTTATTAACAGAATATTGCAGTTCCATATCTCCTTCTCGGTTTTATAACTATGTAATTACATTTAAAATTTTCTCTTTAACATTGAGTTTCTTTGGGTGTATTTCAATGAAGCTTCTGCTGCTGCGCTGCTTTTTGCCAATTTGCAAAATTTTTAAGTTTCACTTACAGTTGTAGTGAAATCTCCATTTGAGTTAAATTATTGCACTGTAAATATATAAACATTTATAAAGTATTCATATGTAAGAGATAGAGGAACAACCAGGAGTATTGGCTAAATGTTGCGCAGTGGTTACGCCGCTGATAATTATATCATGTGTTGAAATATAATATTTTTTTCTTTTATTTATTTATTATTTTTTGACAAATTTACCAAAAAAAAAATCCTAATCATCTTTATAAACATTATTCAGTAAACAGTTTTTAACACTGGTATCATTGTCTCGGTTTTCACATTCACATTGTAATTATTGCGTAATAATCTACTATTATTGCGTTATTGTGCCTCGTTTCAGTTTTTCGATATCCATACATCTTTTTTTCTTCATTTTAAATCGTGAACAAAGTATGTTGCTTTTATGTTTATCCATCTATTATTCTGTTTGGCGTACATAGTTGTGATTATCGTATTTTAGTGAGTAGTACGAAAACCAGTAATCTTTTTATTGTCACTGTCACTACTATTCTATTTCTCTCTTTCTAGCAGCCTATCGCAGCTACCAGGTGCAAATATACCTATAGACGTAATAAACACCAATCACCAGATCGCGAGTTCCATATAGCAATATATAAATGTTGTTAACATTCGTGAATTTTTTTATATCTGCTCCATTCTCTCCGCGCGCACTCAGCATCAAACGAAACTCATGGCTCACCTCATTGAAAGTTCTATTTTGACTTCATTTAATCCATAAATTTTTCTTCTTGATTTCTTTATTTTATGCTCGTTCATTTTCTTGAAGTACGTTATATACATTGTATAAAAAGCAAGTAAAAGAAACAAAAGAAACAAAGTACGCAGTAACGTGATATCGAGCGAGTGAAGGAGAATGGAGTGAGAATATAAAGTTAAAATAAAATTAAAGTAACGAGTACATACATTTCGTTCAAACACCCCGACACAAACCTGCTGACAAGCTGTGCTGCACGAACCCCAACTATATCAACCCTGCTGCTGTTTGCTGCCCTACACAAAGCGCTATATTCAAATTTTATTAGTGGAAGATAATTTAAATAAAACAAAGATAAATAACGTAACATACTGATGGGAATATGGATATTGTTGATTAAACAATATATTAAGTTGTATACTATTGATAATTGGCTTAACACAATAAAACAAATAAACTCTATTTTGTTCACTTAGTTCACATTACTAATGTATTTATTAATTATATTTCCTAAAATTAAGCTATTTTTATCTCGTTTTTTATTTTATTCATACATTTGTGATTATGGATACGATTTTATTGCCAGAGTTATCAATACTTATATAAACAAATGTTATATTTTAAGTTGTTTTTACTCTTTAATAAATTGGATAAAACGATAAAATTTCTTACCAGCGTGGCACTCAACCAAGAATTAATCCGCAAAATATTATCATCATTGATTAATAAAGGATCGTATGACTTCAAAATTCAGTTACTTTGAAAAATGAATTGTGTTATACACAGTTCATACACATTATTTTAAATTCTCATGAAAATTATATTTAAAAGTATAAATAACTTTTTTTCGAACTTACTAGAATTCTTTTAAAATAAAAAAGTCAATAAATAAAAATAAAGGGAAATTAAGAAAACCAAGACGTTTCTACAATATCATCCAGAAGACTATGCCACATCGAGGCACGAAGGAAGAAACTTTCTGATACTACAGCAAACAAGCTTGTTGGCGGGGAAGTTTCATTTTCTACAAGTGCTTTTCAATTCTAAGAGGATACATCGCGTATAGCTCAGCTCATTTTTCTTGAAAATTTTTTATTCTTAACTTGTTTCCTTCCCATTTCATTAATTAAAGTTCATTTTTTTAACGAAAATAAATAATGATTTTATATCTTAAATGTCAGAAAAAAGAAATTAACGATGATTTCATTATACATTTATATAATTGATTCGTTTAATAATTTTATTGTATAATTTAAAGTCGTGGTTTTTCTAATATGATATGTACTCTTTGGAATTGCCAAGCTAAACTTGAATGATAGTCAAGTTATTATAAACAATCATAAAAGATTTAAGCTTATATATATACACTCCATCTACATAGGTAGCTATGTACGCAACTAATACTCATATTAGAACAAATTAAAAATCATCTAATTTAAATGTAGATTTTCATATATTAAGGATAAACATATCTCTTATAATTGCACATTAAAAAATAAAACAAAATAAGAGCTTATACAAACAACTATAATTGTTTTAAATCTATAAACAAAAAAAGTACGAGAAGAAAGTGCAACGCTTATAAAATCTGGAAGATGGTTTGAAAAATTTACATAATGATATTAGCTTTGAAACAATTTCAGAAATTCTAATTAAACCAATAGGATTATTGACAATGAAATAAGAAAAATCTTTATAATTTATTTTTCTTTTTTGCATTAATTTTCTTTTATAATTTTACATCATACCAAGATTTATTTTTCATTATCTCCGGGACCATCTTAGAGGCAAGCTGTATTAATGCGTTGTGCTATATATGTAAACTCCTTCTTTGGGCCATAAGCTGATATCGAATGATGAAAACGCCGATACTTATACCGTCTTTTGATTATTATTCATTTATATAAGACTTTAATTATGCCAACAGTAATTTGTAGTTTTTGGAGCCAAGAGTCACGACTAGCCAGAAATGCAGCCTAACTTGGTGCTATTACTGCTACTAGTGCTGGTACTGCTACTGCTGTTATTGCTGCTGGTGCTGTTGCTTCAGTTGCTGCTGCTGCCGCTGCCGCTGCCTGTTGTTGCCTGCTGATCACAATGGGAAATAACTGTGCCCTAAATAGAAAATAATCTTTAACTTCAATAAATTATCTACATTTATTGATTTTCTTGTTTACTTATTTTTATTTCTTTTACCAAAGATTTACTTTCTATTACACTTTTATTATTTTAAATTTTTTCTTTAATTTTTATTGCTTAATATGTGATGTTTTAAAATCTTTAATAATGGTTTCAATTTTTCAGTTTGACAGATGCTATAAGAATATGAATGGATTGAAAATAATCACCATTTATAATTTAGTATATTACTTGTATATTTTTTGGATAGATTGTAGGTAAACTCGCAATAAGTACTTATATTTAAGTGGCGATTATTAAAAATTAATTTTTCTTTTCATTGCAGCGGTAATTTTCAGTTTTCAATTACTCCATTTATTTAAATGTAGTTTAATATTTATATATAATATATGTAGTGTTATTTTCTGGAGACAATTGAAGATATTTTGATCATCGGAGTTCGACGCACGCATCCGAACCAATAATGAAGTTTAACGTTAAATACATATTTTTCTGTTATAAATAATAATATACATATATGTATTTGCACGCACGTGCGGGCGGGTAAATACATGTAATTGCAACATTATTTTTGATTGTAATAAATAATTCAATATTTATAATATGTATAATAAATAATTCAATTAAGTATATATATATTATTAATTTTTTGCTTTCACATTAGATTTATAAGATTTTCTTTAATATGTTTCTTTTAGTATTATTATTGTTATTATTATTATCATTATTATTGATTATTATTCATTATAAATTTCATCTGCCTTTATACAATTTTATATCGTAGTCTCAACTTGTCTTTTTTTTCTTTTTTTGATTTTCTTCTTGCCCTCTCGCCTGACGATGCTTCATGCTTGCTGAAAACATAAAACCTTCGTATGCTTCGCTACCTGCCAAATTAACGCCTGCGCCCAACGCCGAATTATGATAATCCACGAAACCATGACGAATGAACCAAAAAATCATGCTCTCTCGGGGAAAACGGGGATAAACGAAATCAAAAACAAATCCTTATGTAATGCTCTCTCGGATCAAAAAACGCTATCTGTCTCTATATCGAAAAAATGTTGAATAAAACACCTGTCGAACATGCCTTCGCTGTCACTCGCTCGCAGACAGGAACGATGCCGTTGGCTGGCGGTGTCTCGGCCAATGCCGTACCTGGAGGACTCCAGAATGCCAATATAGCTAGCATCGAGCTCGGAAAGAAGCGGATGCGTGACTCCAGTGATGATCTGCTAATGGTACCACGGCTTATGCATGTTTACACTTTTCAGTTCTTCTTTTACAAAAATGATAGCTATTTCGAGAATCCGTTATTGCACATTATTATTATTACCCAATTTATTCATACATATATGATGAAATGAGATATCAACTGATAGCGGTACTCGAAATAACTCAGTAGTTATTACACATTTAAAATATAAATATAGTTAATACGATTGTAAATACACTATTGAAACATGTTTAATATATATTTTAACATATCTTCTTTATCATGGCGTAATAATGTTTAATTATCTGTTTTATACATGAAAATTCGAATAGATTTTCGAATATACTTTAATTTAATATTGCGTGCAAGAAAATTATAATTTTTACACGTAGCTGGCAAAATACAGTTTCTTTGTATTATAACACAAGCTATTAATTATTACTTTAAATAACGCGCCATGAAATGTTTTGAAAATTTCTAATTTCATACTTTTTTTGATCATTGGAATCTTATCAGTGCATATTTCATAATGTATTTATAGATAGCTTAACAATATTTATCTCTGTTTATTTCTACGCTATTTCAATCGCTTGGGATATACTATTTATTACATTAAATGTTATTATAAAATTGCTTAGACATTCTTATTTTAATGTATGAATTTTAGTCCCAAATGATTTATATCATAATAAAATTATTTTATTTCCTTTATCATATATTTTGAAAACACATTACAGCAATTAAAAATAAAAATTAGTATTTCACACTCTTATTAAATTTATTTATGATTTGCAATAAAATTAATGAACTTATTATCCAATTACTAAATTAAAAATATGAGTGTGTTTCATGTTTTATTTGATTTAGAAAGCTTCAATTTGTATCTGACTTTAAAGTACATTTTTTATTTAAAAACCTAATTATAAGAAATTGTTGAGCTCTTGTAATTAAAAAGCTTGCGCCGATGATGCATGTTGTGCTTACGCGATCCCGAGGTGATGGTATATTGTCATCTCCTCATGAACACTCTGAACCATGATCGAGTGTTGTTTTTCTTTTAATAACTGTAAAATGAACCGATTCGTATATACTTGAATTATTTTCATAACAGTTATCTTTCAGTGATGAGATATGTTTTCCATGAACACTGTAGATTGCTTACACATGTCAGCTACTATTGATCTTTTACAGTATTTTTAATAAATTTATATTTGAGCAATATTTATTTACAATATATTATTTTAAATACAATTTTTTCATCATGCTGAATATTGGCCAAATTTATTTGTAATATATTATTAGTATTCAGATCATTTTGGTATTATATTAAAATGACTATAGTACAATAGATATTATTTCAACCATACGTATTTAAAGATTTTATAGTTTTAAATTATTATCATTATTACTCGTCATGCGTTTCCTAATGAAGTCAGCTTTAAAGCTTCTGCATCTCATCGTAGCTTTAATAAACAATAAATTTTCTTATGACAAATGTTTCATTTTTTCATTTTGCTTGTACATTGATTTATTCGCATTTATTTCGCATTATTATAAAATCAGCACTCGCTGCACTTTCATTTCTCTACATTTCTTTTACACTCAAATATATATTATTTTTCTTATCTTTTTACATTTTGAATGATAATTATTCAGTAATTGGCATCACTCGTAACATTTTTAACATAAAATGCTATTAAAAAATCTTAACTTAATACATAGGATTTCTGATTTACTTAAAATTAATTATTAATGTGTAATCATCCGCGATCATCGATCTGTCAGATTTATAAAAAATATTAACATCTTGATATTAAGATTATTGATAGTAAAAAAAAGAACAAAAATAATTTAATGATTACTAATTAGGAAAAACGCGTTTTAAATGAGGACTAAACTGCCGTAAGAGTGACTTATAATTGTTTATATATATAATTGAATCTTCGTAACAGCTGTTAAATATATTATAGCTATTGTGTGTATGTGTACACACACACACACTCACACGCACACAGACACAAAGACACACAGACAGATATATATATATATATATATATATATATATATATATATATATATATATATATATATATAACGCAAAGAAAAGAAATTGCAAATTATACTGACGAACTTTCTCTATATAAAGAGAAATTTTCCAGTTGAATTTAAGAAGGATGCCTGGTCATTTAACAACGTCACTGAAAGCTGCGTCATCGGCACAACTTATAACATCAATATATTATACCTCAACTTTTAGCAACGTAATAAGTGCCCTTAATCCCGCAAAATCCTGACAAAATAATTAAGACAAACCTTATTCTTAATACGAATTCAAAACAAATTTTGTCTTTGTTGCAGATGGACATGAAGTCTGTCGGATCACTTTACTACGAGAATTTTGTAAGTGCAGTCAAAACATAGCATCATATTCCTGATATTTTTAAGCTTGTATGTATAAAAAGCGTTCTCATTATTTATCTTTGCTGAAGACTGTTCTGTTTTTAAATAATATTTGTGCTGCTTAAAGCATATATAAATTTTTTTTGATATTTTGTAAAGCTTGTTTATTGTTTTTTCTTATTTTTATCACTTGATTTACAATCAGCATATTACTTTGATTAAAATTTATTCATGATAATAGAATTCATTGGATATGTACAAAATCATAGTTAAAAAAATAACAGCAGTATATATTAAAGAATGAGGTTATAATTATCAATTTCTCTCAATAATATTTTATATTCGTAATACTCACGGCAGGCTCTATATTGAGCCATTTCATAGAGAGAAAAAATAAATATTAAATAATTTTGAGAGCGTATAACCGATGTTCAAAAAAATTATTCAATTATAACATATAATCATTGGGCATTCTGCTACTCATTTTTTCAGGCCTTCCCAGGAATGGTACCGTATAAACGTCCAGCGGGCGACAAGTCCGGCGTACCGGTTTATCAACCAACCGGTGCAACAACCTATCAGCAGCTTATGCAGCTCCAGCAGCCCTTCGTGCCTGTGTCATGTGAGTACACTGGAACATCACCCCTTCCTGCCCAAAATTCGAATCAGTCGGTCGTTACCGCCGTGCAAAATTCGATACAAAGCCAAGGTAATGCGGTGAGTGCCGAGGCTGCCGCCGCTAATGGAATCCTCGTGGATCCGAACAATCCACCGCCACCTCCGCCATCGAACGCGAACAACGATAAACAATCGTCAAACGCGAATCACGAGTCCGAAACTTCTTCAGTCGTTGGTCAGAACTCTCACGAATTGAATCATTCGGGATCACCGCAACAACAGATTAACCAACAAATCCACCAAGCTCTGAGTGCTGCTGCCGCTCATAATGCTTCTATAAATACAATCACTTCAATGGCTGCTTTGAATACAGTTCCTAGTATAGTTAGCATGAATTCTATAGCTACAGCAGCTTCAATCACAAATATGAATTCTGTTGCGAATATGAACTACTCAATGGCAAACATGGCCAATATTAATGTCCTTAGTAGTCTCGGGATGCACTCCAATTTATCTTTTGACCCTGCAGTTTTGGCTAAGGAGGTCGCTCAAAAAAATTACGCGAAAGCTATTAAATTATCGCAGCAGGCCGCGGCATCTCAGCAAGTGGCAGCAGCCTCCTACAGTTTGAACCCTCTGAATGCTCTCAACTACACAGGCGTTGCACTAAATAAGCAGGCTCTTGCTGGTCTTAGTCAGCAACCAACTGGATTACCTGGAGCAGCTGGACCGAGAACAATGATTACAGGTTTGGGTGGATTGCATGCCGGAGCTGCAGGCTTGAGTTCACCTCTTCCAGCTGGCCTACTCGCATATCATCGACCACCACCAGCGGCTACACCAATAAATCCCTATTCTCTTATCAGACACCAGCAGGTTCTGACAACAAATCCCTATGTCCAAGCCTCAATCCCGACAGCTTCTGTTCAAACCACACCATACATTCAAAATCCGTATGCGATGATACCCGGTATGCCTGGTGTAGCAAGCGCTATACAACAAATTCCCACTGCCGGCCCCGCAACTATTGCTACCCAACCTCAAGTTGCTATTCCTGCAGCGAGTTCGGGTGTTATAATGCAACCTTATAAGAAAATGAAAACTACGTAAGTGATAATGTACATTTACGTTGCAACGTTCAGCGATGACGATCTCGGTAGTCATGAAATTCAGTTTGAGCTCGATGTTACAAATCAAGTTGATGCTTTTATTGTCCGCATATTATCTGATAAAAAATAAAATTCAGATCAATTGAACCGTTTGATACCTGTATTAGTATTTATATTATTGCATGTTAAAACTCATTATGAATATATTAATTTAAAAAATCGTGATAACTGAACTATTACTCGACTATAATGACGGTATAAACCAAGAGTTCCAAGAAAAAGAATAGTTTCATTTTCTAGTCAGAATCATCGCTAAACAGTGCCTTATTAAAGAAAGCATTGACACTTATCGTTTTCAGCAAGTTTCATTTATCGCAACTTGTTTTCTCTTTTTATTTTTAACGATTAATTATGGTATCGACGGATTTTATTAATGATTTTCTTAATGAATCTTCATGAATTAACTTGGTTAAATGTTCCAAGCATATTTCACGTAAAATATGTAGGCTTGTTTTATGTTAATTTTTAGAAAAAATAAGAATATTAAAAAATGGTGTTTGGAATTTTATATTTCTAATATTTCATAGAATAAAGATATAAAATTTAGATTTATAATCATAATTGGTTTACACAATTTAGAAAAAATGGCCATTTTAATTAAGATTTTATTTTTAAATAATATTATTTTCTTTCTCTTTATTACACCTAACATTCTATATATACAGAGAGAAAGATAATGAATTAAATTTAAATAATTCATAAATGAAAAGAATTATTTTTTTAAATAATTAAAGTAAAATTTTAAATAATTGTTTCTTTAGAATTAATTATTTTTGTGTTAGCATATTGATAATATTACCTTAAACAGTGTGTTAATAGAAAAATCTTTTTTCATTTTTTCTATTTCTTTGGTGAGATCTAAAATACTATTTTTTTATAACTATTCTATAACTGTTTCTCTTCCAACGTTCTTCTTTCTGTCTAACGATAATGAATATTTTTTGCATGTTGAAATTTGTCTTTTATTCTTGTAAGATAGTTCAATTTATTTTATCTCAGTATAGAGTCCCTTCAATTAGATATAAGTTCGTAAGTTGTATTCTATTATTCGAGTCATATTCTTACATTTTAACGAGTTATTTTTAATTAAACAAAGTTCCATTAATCAATTTGTTTCCTACGTATACCTTGCCTCGTGCGGAAAATATATTTTTACGGGAATTTGAGCTTTTTGTAAATTAAGTTTCTTTTATATTATAGTATCTGTTATTTTAATTAATTAAGACCATTTAGCATTACAGATACATGAATTTTATAAGCATTCTATCCTTTCCTTTAAAATTTCGTTGATTCAAATCGTGAGAGTTCGGAAATCCATTGAACTACATTGTATTTTACAAGGTAAAAGAACTGACAAAATAAAATCAATGCATTTTCATAAAAAATAACACCATAAAATCGTATTATTTGACTTTATAAACAGTCCACTTTGGTAACAAATACGAAGATCCATATTATGTATAAATACAGTCATTAATGTTATTCAAGATGACGATATTAACAGTATATAAATGATTATTGTAATGTATTTTTATGATTTCATTTAGAAATAGCCTCGAATTCAAGAAATATAAAAAGGTAGTGGTGAGCGAATAAACAAAATTCAGTGTTATCATTGTTCGTTGATGCGTGTATAAGTTTAACATTTCTATTAACAGAATTATGGCTATTAAAATCACAATTATATTAAAAATACAATCACAATATTAACAGTGCTGTTATTCTTATATTTAAAATCTGAGTTTTATAAAGAAGGAAATTTCTACTTTATTTATATAAATAGATACTTGCCAGTGATTTGACTCATTGAACAATCGCGTAATAATAAACAGATACGAACTCGATATAAAAGTAGAAAAAATATACACAAAGAGGGAAGCACACTGACTTAACGAGTCATGAAGTGTAAAAAAAAGTTCAAGTGCATTGTACAATGAAGTAGTTCAGTCGTATAGCGACAGAAGCCTCAATGTACCGCAAAGAACAGTGGCGCGTGTCGTGCGAACAATCGGATCTTTTACCTCAATGTTTTTATATACCATCAGAGACCGGACAAACGTGATTATAATTATTAACATAACGTAAATTATGAGATATGTAAGCCTATTTACCATCCGACTAAAAGTGCCACTCGCGCCTTTGTTCCTTAGTTGGGATACTTTAATAACTCTGCAAAATTAAAAGCGACTCTTCCAAACTATTAGTGAGAAGAATATAAATACGCACAATACTTTCGAAAGAAATAGACAAAATAAGTACACGTCTCTATATAACTGGCTTCTTCATAATATGAAACATTACTATTATGAGTGTAATATTATTGTAACGAGTATTTTTACTGTTAAAAATATTGTTCTGTCTTCCATTTATCGAAAGTGATAAAAAATATTTAGAAAAATTGTGATATTTGCCTTCTCTGTATTTTTTCGTTTGTGAAAAAGAATCGCTTTTTATGTTGCTGAGAGAAGTAAATAAAACCCACTTAATTGTGATAGTATATAGCCTGTAATACCATATAAGCCCTAAGCAAGAAGCTCATAATTAAATGTTTAATTAATATTGAAATAATGGATCGTGCTGATGTCGAGAATTTAAAATAACGTATGAAAATCAATTTCTAAATTTTATTCTCGATCTCACTGTACATGACGGCCTCTAATATTGATTTCGCGGTTGGCAAAAAAAGGCCTTGTATAACCAGACACCGAAGCCAGAGCGTGGTTTTGCAAAGGAACACATAAGTGTTAATGCAAATAACTATAATTCCTAATCTTCTGCGGAGCAGAATTTTTTTTATTAATAAAATAAAAGTAAAGCTGTTCCTGCAAAACCAATACAACATATTATTCATACAAATGTTTATTAACTCTAAATTAATGCCCAAAACCTTTAATATTTTTTAAAAGTTGAATTAAGATTGCGTGCTTAGTAATAAGTTTTACTTGAAAGTTAAAATATTTTATTGTCTTCTAGGACAGCAATGATTTAAACCAATTAAAAATTTTATTAATCTTTTAAATTAATTAATTTTAAATTAAAAATATAGATTGTGAAAAATATGAATGTGCAAAAAATATATTTTTCATTATAAATGAAAATAAATAAGTCTATAACGTTTAATAACTAGATGCAATATACAGCAATGATGGTTTTAATTTAAATATTTGTAATATGTTTTGATCGTTCCGATCTGCATTAAAGTTTTACTTGTATAAAAATCGTACTAGCTTCTATTTATAATTCGATAAAAATGAAACTTAAAAAATTATGTAAGTGAAATAATAAGTCAAGCGCTAAGTCGGAAGGTTTTGGGCATATCGAGCCATTTGTCACACGCGCATAGCGAAAGTGCCTTCTCTTGCACTTGACACTTCACTGCACAAGAATACATGTTCTATAACGTAGGTACATAATAAAAGATTATTAAAAAAATAAAAAATAAAATGCAAGAAAATATACTAATTATATACTTACACATTATATTTGTATACAAAAAGAATATATATATATATATATATATATATATATATATATATATAATTATATATACGCAATATTGATATGTTGCATAAGATGTGCAACGAATAAATATAGACATTATTTAGAACAGTATATCTGATGTATGTATATGAGTATATATAATAAGATAAAAACGAAAAAGAAGATAATATGAAGTATAATCACGTATATAGATGCATATGACAAGTAGTATTTATTCTTGTGTACTGTACTGTTTTTTCTTAAATTCTTCATGTACATTGTTATTATATCTGATATATTTACACGTACACGAATCCTGGCATATATATAATGTCGACATTTATATCTATCTCGAATATGCTACATTTATATATTATAAATACGACCCCGAGAATGCAGATGCAAAGCTTTTTGCATTCGTTCTTACAATATTCTGACCTAGGCTATTAAAAAAACGCTTATAAATGATATATCTTCTTGATATATATAAATAATATATATAAATTAGAAAAGAAGCGTGAAACGTAGAGCAATAGTTTGCTATATAGAATTGTTATAACGTAGATAACTGCTATTTTTTCATAATCTGACAAATTTTTTGGTACAATGCATTTGTCCACGTACTTCGAAAGCCACTTCACGAAAGATCGAATGCATTTTTGCGCATGCACGCTCACGGGGTTTGTAAGGAATCACCCAGTATTTGTAATAATAATGCTTGAAAAATGCATGAATATTTGTTTTATTAATGCTTCTTCTTATTTCATCATCCTCCATTGAAAGAGAAGAACCTTGTCCTTCTATTATCCTAGACTATCAGCTATATAAGAACTTTCACTTAGTAATAATTATTATATATAATTTCATATCTACACAACGTATAGAAATATGAACAATATTGCTCTTAGCCTCATGTTAGACTCTTGCTTCCAGCTTCCTATTAATCACAATCCTTTACTACTCATTATCATCGACCTAGTGCTTGCTACTTTTAGTTATAATTTTTTTCTTTATTTGTCCATTTCCGTAGATATGGGTGATCGTAATTTTTAAAAACAAACGTCTTCTATTTAGTTTAAAAGTTCGTGTACTTATTTTTCTATATTGTGTCTTATTTATGTTGTTCTTTATTTATTTAAGTTCGATAATGTATTTTCATCGACACTCGCTATTATATAAGCGTATAATTTCATGATTGTGATCAGTTTGTAATTTTGACATATTCTTTTCCTGTTCTACGAGTTTAGTATTTTCGATTAATTTTTGTATGTATTCTTATTAGCATAACTTATATCAAGCACAAGGTCGCTCTATTTTTTTAAGTAGATATTAGTGGCTTAAGATGCTCAGACATGAAACAGAGTCCAACTAATTTATCCAACTCATATATATATCCTAGTTTCCTACACCTATTTATATGCTAAAATATAATTCTGGCTCTATTCCATTGCTTCCCGATGCTTTAACCGCGCAAATCCAATGGCAAGAACAGAGAGAGAGAGAGATAGAGAGAGAGAGAGTGAAAAGTGATGCAACAATGAACACAACTGTAGAAATATGCCTTATCCATTATCCTTAAGATCGAAAGATCGCTACCTCCATCGTGCTGCTTGGTCTAAAGCACTATTAAATTGTGAATTTAAATGAAGAGCAAAAGGGTAATAGAAACAAAAAAAGTAACAACATCTTTTAGTTTGTGGGTTGGCGATTTGAAAATCAATTAATAATTGACTTTTGTGATTTTTATGGAAATTATGTTTATTTAAAGTACTACTTATACGTATTGTTCAGCTCTTTCAATGCTATATATTTTACTATATATATTGTTCACCATTTTTGCGTTATAATTTCACACAATCATATATAAACCAATTAAACGAGCCATTTGAAATGTATAATAGATTCAAATAAATTTTCTTTCTCATGCTTGTAAGAATACAAAAATAAGTTCTGATACGTATATCATAGTGATGTACATTGACCCATATGACCCATTTGAGATCAGAAGCACCATTTTGCAAAATATAATTTGACATTTATTTATTATTATTGAAGGCTAGTACCATTTTTGTATCAGGAGTGTCTTAAAGTGCATCCTCCAGACTATTAAATCTGTATTCGTGAATCTTTCCCTCCCTATTTTCCTCAACTTAATGTACTCTTTATCAACTGAGAACCATTTCTTAAAGTTACAGCAAATGTAGATTACTTGCTTTATTACTTCACAAATTTATATTTATTTTTAATGATATCACTATATTTGTTTATGTTTAAATAATCCTTAAAGATTTTATATCAAAATTTTGTATTTTATGTAAAAATGTTAGAATTACTTCAATTTAAAACTCTACAAAGTTACTTTTAATAGATTACTTTTTTAGAATATTTTTATACCATACAAAATACATTCATTAGATAATTGGTTGTACAAAAATATTTAAGTAATACTTGTAAGGGCTAAGAGCAACTATTATGAATACAGGAAGTGTGAATTTAGTAAAACTTATACTGTTATAAAATATAAAATTTGTTATTGCCTATTTTTATACAATAATTTTTTTAATATTAATATTATGAATTAGAATTAAAAAAGTAGGATGAAGAAGTACATAGAAAGATTTGTAGTAAATTTAATATTAGAATCTTGTATTTTATAATGAAATATTGATTCAGATAAATGCAGACGTATATTGGATGAATAAATAAATTGTATAAAACTCAACTTAAATTAAATAATTATTTTCTAACTCAATCCAAACCAATTATCTAATTGCTTCCCTTTTGACCTTAGAAAATTAGGAATACTATTGTATAATTTGATTGCATAACACGTAGTTTTTATTTTAATATAAAATAAAAAATTATTGTTTATAAAATTTTAGTTGCTTTAGAATAATTTGATTAAAATTAAGAATCATGAATGGGAATTATATTAGGAAACCGATATATTTTATCTCGGATAATGAAAAATGATCGATTTATTTTATTACTTTTTTTCAGCCTAATCAACCGGATTATATTTACCGAAATATATTTACTAATGACACTGCATGTTCTTTCATTATCTTTCTTTGAACTTTCTGTTTCATACTTGCCTTCATCTGGACGTCGCACGATATTGAACCAAATGAAAAAAACTATGAACAACGCAATGCTTACGCTCCAATTTCTCGTCGATCCTATCTGCCTTGCACGATTCCGCCAATTTCCTGCATCTACGATAATCCTGATACTGGTAATCTCTGAAAATTCCTTACCGAATCTATATCACGAATTACAAAACCTGGACTATAATAATAATAATAATAATAAAAAAAAAAAATTAAAATGTTTGTTATGGAGAAACATTTAATGCAATTAAAATAATTTTTATGTTTATTTATTTTTTATATTTATCAACTTTTTTATTCAAAATTATTACAAATTTGAAAATATTTGATATTATCTTTAAATAATATATATTTTATAATTGACTGTAATTTATAATATTAACCATCTTCTATTATAAAACATTTTGAACTGTCTAAATTCTCAAAATTATATCAAACATATGACATGTGAAACCTTTTAAGCACCTTATCATTTTTTAACCATTTGACTTCTTTACAATGGTCTATTTACAATTTTACTGCTTCAAAATTCCAAAACATATTGTATGTTGAAAACTATTTGATTCATACATACGTATAAACACAATTTGAACAATATATTTATATGTATATATATATCTATATACCCTGGCTCGGTTATATGTGCACTGCTGTCGTATTATTGTTATGCCCTGTTTTTGTTTTTGTAAACGAAAAAATTTCGTTATTGAATATATTTTTGATTAACTAATAAAATTATATACCTCGGTACATGGATAAAAATGTATCCGTAATTAACGTTAAAAAACTGTGGACACAATTCAATTTTTTCTAAACCCAATATTCATGTAAAAACAATAATAATAATAATTTCCATTTTTCTACATTGGAAAAATTCGAACAAAATTAATTCCTACATACAAAAAAATCAAATCGCCACACACTAACCGTTCGACATAGGAACGGATTCTTGGACACATTCAACAACGAAAAATAAACAAACGCTTTAACGCATTTTGTATTAATGCATCGCCTTATTTCGAAAATTCCTTTGGACATGTACCTGGGTGCTCCGAGGGCACGATAAAACTCGTGTCAACTATGGTTTCCGGTGCATCCTGTACTGAATTCGACTGAATGGTAATGAAAATATAAAAAAAATATACCTCGAACACTGCCTCGTTTGCTGCATGTGGATCGCCTTAGCAGCCTTAGCCACTGTTGGGGCCCAAGTGGTCCCTCAAAACGCTCACTGTGTCATCTACACAGACAGCTGCGGACAGGTAGACTCATTATTGTAACCAGTTTTTATCTTGATCTCAGACCTGCCTTGTAACTTTATAGCAGATAATTTTTGGTTCTAACTCTACATGTTTCTTGCACTGTTTATTTTCATAAAATTAGCAACTCAATTATTTTTCTATTGAGTTGAAGATGGAAACGACATATTTACAACGCAGGTATGATATCGTAATGCTGCTAACCTTCAAGTTCAAAGAAATAACCAACAGACATTAATATTTACAATTAATTTGGATTGGAACTTTTTCCACTCAAGATTTTATGATAAATAAAGTAATGTTTATGTACGTACATACACACACGCACACACACAAATCACACACAAATCACACACAAAACTCACACACATTTTTGTATATGTACGTATAAATAAAATAAAATTCTATATTAACACTGTTTGTGTTTTCGATTGAACTTGGCTAACACGTAGCTTTGAGGGTATTTCCCTCACGACTGCTCACCGCAACTATAACTGCGAATAACCACTGCCTTACCTGGTGTTTGTCTTTTAGTATTATAACTTATACTGTTATTGTAATTACATACATTATTTGTCATGATTATTGTTATTATAGTTGAATTTTTCTGTCCTGTTTTAGGAATCGACACTAAATTATTTATATCACAATAAAAATTAGCACGCTTTTATCACTCGAATAAATTGAAATCAATAAATTGAATTCTTAAATTAAACGTCTTCACTATAAATTTATAAATAATTATTTCAATATTTTTAATTTATTTTTAATTATTTTTAATTAATATAATTTAATAATAATTTATTTTATTTCTATTAAAAAATTCTATAATGTAATTATAATATTTTTTCGTGTTTGTCAATATACTGAGCTTTGATTTTTTAATTTTTTATTGCTCAAAAAAATAATTTTTCTCGCTGATTTCACTGCAATAAAGCATTTATAATTGGGGATACAATATTTAATTATTTAGCACTTTTGCTTGCCTAGACATAAATGCTTATTCGAATACGTAGTTTTATAAAATTGCTATTTATTTAAATATTTTAAAGTTTATCGAACGCGATTCACAATACTTAATCAATATAACTTACAAAGCCTCAGTCCCACATCACTGCATTTTAAAAACCTTCACGAGTTTTCTTTAGACTTTTTGTCTTTGTTTATAACATATCTTCACCACCGGGTATGGATTGAGTGCAATATTGAATTACCGAAAAATATTTTTTCTAATTTATTTTTCACATCAACTATTCTGGATACCAGAATGTATATTTCTTAGTAAGAGAATAAAGAATTAATACATACAAACCATGGCAAGCTTGCCGTATTGATTGACCCTATTGTTATGGTTGCGGAGTCGCAGTTGATCTAGTTTGAACTTATTTGCAGTAGAATATATTAATTTGACAGCTTTATGACTTTTCCAGTACCTTAAAATTGTTTACTATACATACTTTTTCTTAAGACAATTTTTGTTTAATCTCAAATTGGAACGCTGATGGTGCTGCTGTTTATCGCTGCCCTTCGATTCGCTGCTTCGGTTATTATGTAAAATATATTATTTATCATTTTTTATAAATATATTATTTATGTTACATATCATAGCCGAAATATCCAGATAATTATCTTTTATCTTATAAATTCGTAGCTTTATAAAGTAGTGAGTGACTGTGTGTTTGTTTCTCTTTTTTTATCATTTTTCATATTTTCTCTCTTGATACGTCTGCTACACCCTTTTTTTTTTCCTTTTAAATTAACGAAACATAATCGTTAGAAGCGAATCGATTAAGCGCGATACGACGTTGGCCCTTGGTGGCATCGAAATGCTTGGGTGATTGAAATACGGCAAAGGTATTATACTAGATAGAAAAATGTATAAGTAAAATTACTGAAATAAGGCTAATTTTTCATTTTTATACTATTACAGTATTTAAAAAAATACTATACTCTAACGAATGGGTAAACTGATCTGAATGAACGTAAAATTTAGTTTTTAATATTAAGGTAGAAAAATATGAACTTTTACGGAATTTTGCGAAATTTTATTTGATAGCTTTTAATTTTTCAAATGTCGTGTTTGCCTTTTTTTGTTCTCTCAAGATGTTTCTAATGTCTTGCATGTTTTCATGATTTTTGAGTAACTTGTGTATATGAGTTATATCAATTTCTATATTCTATTTTATAAATAAATAAATAAATAAATATATATATATATATATATTCATATGCTTACCGTCCTTCGGTTAAACTAGACCATTGTCGTTCGAGAAAAAACTACTAAAGATAAGTTTAACAAACATTATTCTTTAGACTGTTTAATACACTTTTTTTATTAATATAATTAGCTTGTTGAAATTCATTTTTAAATAATTGTAAATAAGGATTAGCTATGTAAATGATTATATATACGTAAATTTTGTTTGTTATTCTTTCGTTTTTTCCAATTAGTTAAATTAGTAAAGACTTCTAAGTTTTTTCTTTATCACTTGCTATATTGCGATTTATCTTTAATACCATCACCCAAGCACTGAACAATTTTTTCAGCAAACTCTCTTCCGGGCCATTATTTGCATGACAAGACTCTGTGTTTGTAGCAAATTATATCTTGATATGCAATTGCAAGGCATTATTATATATTATTTATTCTTATATTTCACATTATTATCGTTATTGCTATTGCATATATTATTTACTATAATATATTAATTGATACTCATATTCGCGATATATAATTTATGAATTATTCTTATCTAATTTATAGATTTATATATTCATATTTTTTCGATATCTTTCTAGTTAAGTAATACGCCAATTTGAATAAAAGTGCCAAGTTAAAATTCTATCTTTGGATCTATAAAGGGATTAGCACCTATCATTCTTTATAATTTTGTTCAAAGCATTGAAACTAACTTAATTTATTCTTATTTGTTACTACTGTTTCTATTTAATTACGTCTCATCAGCTGTATTAAATTTGCACGCTTTTATATTAATGGTGAACTTATGGTATATTTAACTATTTTGCGCGATTTATGATCTCTAAATAAATTGGTATATTCTTTCATTTTTCTATTTGAATACCTCTCTAACAGGTTATTATAATGCTTTGCTGCATTGTAAACACATGAGTGTATATTTCTCACGCGTATATGTGATTTACATCGACATGAGATTTCAATGTTTTTATTTTTGTTTTATTCAATATTTCTATCTCTGTAACCTATTTTTCTGTTTTTAATAATACATAACTTTTAGATTCAAGTGCGTGCATATACCTATATAATTAAAAATATATATTTTTGCGAGACGTTTCGATTAATAATTATTTAAGGAACATATATTTAATATTAATTATCTTTTCTTTTGATTTCAATCTTTTTTGTCAAAATATTAAACAAGTTATTTTGTAGTAGTGTAAAGGTTGTAAGTTGTTTTTTTTTTGTAAATAATATAGAATTTGTTAGAATATATTTCGCAACTAGTAAATATTTTTTAATTTAAGAAATATTAAATTATTGCTATATCACTTATTTTTATATTATAAAATAAATTTTTATGTGTCTTATTTCATATATATATTATTGGCAATTACGAAATGCATGTTTAATATATTTCGAATAGAAAAATAGTCAAGTATATTTATATTTAAAAACTGTTAAAATAGGAAATTCTTGCATGTTTGTAAATACAATAAAAATTTAATATTTCAAACAAAAATTTTCATTTATATTTCTTGTCGTGTTCTAAATAACCGTTGCTTATATTTCATTTTATTCTTGTAAGAAACGTCTCGCACATGCATATCTTATTTAAATAAGCGAAAAAAACTTGCACGTATTTTATACGTTACATTTGCTTATATTCGAGTTCTGGAATTCATAATAGTTTAACAAAATTTTTTGCTTTTATATTCTCGATTATAGAATACATAATTCAGTAGATGAAAATAATGGTAAAATGATTTTAAAAATATAAAAAACAAACGTGCTCTTGTTTAAACTTCATAACTCTTTTTTAATAAATCATTTTTGGCAATCAAATGGAATAAGTCTTATAAATTATATCTTTAGATTTCATATAACTAATTTTTTGTAAAATTTTCAAATTAATATATATATATATATATATATATATATATATATTTCTAAGATTATAAGTAGTATTATGAAAAAAGAGATGATAAAATTGCAAGAGCACAAATATTGATTACAGTAAAAAAATTCTGCTCTTATACTTATACATCTATATGCATTTACATATGTACAGATAATATTACGAACGATGGGATTTTACTTCATTTATTAAAAATAGATAAATACGCTTAAAAGTACAATAATTTTCAATAGTCATATTAATCGCCAGTCAAAAATTTACACGTATATTAGACCATAAAATATTAAAATATATAAAAAGTAAATTAAGAATACGAAAAGTAATAAGTTCAAAGTAATAGTTTTAATTAAAAGTTTACACGAAACTTAAATGTTGCGGTGGATTAAAATAAATCAGTTAAAGAGAAGTATAAATAAAGTGATCCAACTTGGTATTTGCTAAAAGTGTTATGATATTTTATACGTTACAAAATAATGAAGAACAAATACAGATTGTTAATAGTATTAAAATTTTCAGTCAAGTTAGAGCTTAATGGCCCGTCGAGAATACAATATTCATAAGCATAAATTCACGTAAATCTTGCACAACATATACTTGTGTTTTCAAAATATTTCTTTGTACATCTTTTTCATTTAAATTATATTATAATAATATTTTTAATTCTAAATTTTACAAATTTATTAATATAGATATATTTTTTAAATATTATTGTCTCTCATATCTATAATAGATACATAAATTTTTCTTTTTCAGCTTCTTTATTTATACAAAAATATTTATTTAATAATTTAAAAGTTTTTGAACTTTTATGAATAATTTTAAACATAAAAAATAATTCAAAGCATTTAAAATTATTTTACGTTCTGATATCCCTTTCCCCTTTCATTTCTCTTTTTTCTAATTTTTTATCTTAAAAAAAGAAATTTTTGTCTCCATTTTATTTAATTTGTTTAATTACTTTTTATAACTTCATAACGCCAATAAAATTAGAAATAAGACATTGAATAAATAAAAATGTATATAGAGTAGGCGGTCATCACTCAAGCATTTCGCGGCATGAGAAAAACTGACGCTCACGTATGCGGATTATAACATTTTAACGAAAATGATTTTAATTGAATACAAAAAGCTGCAGGAGTTTCGAGATAACCGTCGGTAATTTATTCCAAGTTTTGAATGACACGTGCTTTTTCAAATTTTTGAACACAGATAACCAAAGTTACGAAACACTAGAATATTTGAAAAATGGAAAATAATCAACTTTTACAACACTATTTCAATTTATCATATAATTTAATTACGATAGAACTATACGGTAGAACTCAAAACAAATTTATTCATATTTTTCATATAAATATCAAGTATAGTTTGCTTTCTCGGGGATTTAACATAATTCTTCTTTTAATGAAATTATTCTTCAATGTATTTATACAATATGAAATACCTGCTAATTTTAACTTAATTTTATATTGTCTGATGAATTAAATTGTAATTATCTTTTTATCAAAATAGTGAAATGTACACAAAATTATAATTTTTTATATTTTCTTTATTTTCTTTATTTTAATTTTAATAAAAACATTATTAAGATATATTTATAAAAATAAAATATTACCATTATCAAAAAAAAATAGAAATTCAAATTTAAATATTTCATTTTTATAGTTATAATATTAATATTTGTATATTGATATTATACATTCGTTAATTATCTCTTCTGTTATTTTAAATTAAATGGATAGAGATATAATTTTTGCAA
The DNA here is from genome assembly GCF_000503995.2 of Ceratosolen solmsi marchali. Classification (NCBI taxonomy): domain Eukaryota; kingdom Metazoa; phylum Arthropoda; class Insecta; order Hymenoptera; family Agaonidae; genus Ceratosolen; species Ceratosolen solmsi. The sequence goes on along the minus strand of NW_011948447.1, from coordinate 586,592 downwards.
GTCATAATAATGTTCAAATATTTATGATTTAGTTAATTTATTATTGTATTAAATCATGTATATTTTGTTTTATTAAAAATATATTTTTAAAAATTGTAACAACTGAAAATACAAAAGTTTTAAAAATTTGATAATTAATCATTCTCGTAATTCGGAATTTTGGTTAGTTCTGCCACTTTTGATATAGTATTTGTGTGGGTGTACGTGTGTAACTTATTTCATAAATATTATATATTTTTTATTATAGTACATAATGATGCAGCATAACGCTATCTTATTTGATATTTAAACATCGATTTTTAATAATTTATTTTTCTATTAATTATTTGTATAATTAGAACTGAAGTGTACATTAATTTGTCATAAGTATTGTGATATTGTAAAATTTTGAAAAGACCTTATATCCTTGATCACCTTATTAAAAAAATACAAAAAGATAAATTTCCATAATGAAATTAAAGAAAAAATTTAATAATGAAAACGTTCTACTGCAAATTTTTATCTTGTTAATAAAGAAATGTACGAATATTCATTGATGTTTTTAATTATTGCAGAGCCTAATTATTAATAATAATTAGTAAAAAATAATAATAATAATATTTTCATTTCATTTTAAAATTAAGTTCGTGTTCCAGTACTTTAAATTAATAATTTCTAGTTGAATATTCGTACATATTTAATAATAATTATATGACTTTTCATTCGATGATGCAGATTCGACAGTATACGACTCGTAATTATGCTCTAATAAAATGGACCGCAAGAGATTAAAAGAATGAATGTAATAATATGAAAGATTTCTAGAGTGAACGTGTAAACGATAGAAATTCGAATGAAAGGAATGAAATAAACAGTGGATTGACAAATGTGTGATTGTAAAAGAGCTTATAATTCGTTATAGTTCTACTATTTTAATTTATTTTTAATTTTTTTTTTTTTTTTATTATAGTATATTAACAAATTATTTACTATGTTATTGCGATATTTTCTTACAGTTACTGGACACCCTCCAGGTGTGCCAAGATTTTAATCGACAACTCTGCAACCGTTCCGCCTGCAAGTTCATTCATCTCCACGACGGTGAGTACTAATGGTGATGACAAATGATTCCTTTAGTGTATGCATGATTAGAATAATAAAATTAAGTACTATTAACTCTTTTAATATTTTATATGTATTTCTTTTTAACTATTTTTATAATTGTCTATTATATTATTTCATGTACTATATATATATTCATTCTTGTTATTATTTTTAATCAGTAATTGAATTCCATAAAAGTTATAAGTATTAATACACTTGCCTTAAAAATTAAATACATTTTAGTATTTAAGAATTGAAGCAAATGAAAATTAAAATGTATTTAATATTTGATTAAAATTAAAAAATAATATAAAAATAATTTATCCATAGAGTATAATTTTTTAAATTCTTATTAATTATATTTAAATAATTATTTAAACTATAACCAGTTCTCATAGATAATGGGAAGAATTTTCTTTTACATTTTATATCATATATAATAAATATTAATCTTATGTATTATGTAGTAAAAATGTTATGTATTATAAAATATCTACATCTTATATTATATAAAAAAAATTACGTTATATAAGTACATTAATGAATGTAAGCATTACAGCTATAAAACGTAAAAGTATGGAAGAGTTATATTGTTAACATGAGGAAAACACGAGTTGGTTGTGCCCTAAAATAATACTAAATGTCATTGGATGATTTTGTTTTTTCTTTTTTGCAGGAAACGTAGAGGTGATAGAAAACCGCGTAACTGTATGCAGAGATGCAGTTAAGGGCACATGCACGCGGCCTCAATGTAAATATTATCATATACCGGTGGCATTGCCTCCGGCGCCCCTAATGGCTGTCAACAATTCCGCATCTCCTTAGCCGGTGCTTCCACAATAATGATTATATGATGTGCGATGCACAAAAAACACCTTGCAGAGAATTTCAATCTTTCGAACCTTTTCACAAGTTCGGTTTGGAAGATTAAGGACGAATAGATAGAGAGAAAAAGAGGCATAGAATGAATGAGAGTAAAGGAGAATAATAAATAGATCTTGATTGTAAAAAAGAGAGATAAAAAGAAAGAGAGAGATTATGGTTTTCTCTTTCAATTTTATCAATAATCGTAGTCAATAGCCCTTTTTCTTCCGTATGTACACATTCGAAATTTAAAAAAGAAAAACAAAAAATTCTTCGCCCATTGACGACTCCTTATTAATCACTCTGTTTCTGTAATGGAATGTCATCAATATTCAAGAAGCAGTAGTTTTTCTTTTAAAACTTTAAAAATTGAATGAAGTAAAATTAAAATTAAGTATCTGCAATGTGAGAGAACCGGCAGATTGGAGAACTGATGTATTTGTGATGTTTCTTTTAATTTTTTTTCGTACGTTGTTTTGTTAGTCTATAGGTATCTACTACGTTACAAAATTTTTATTACATTTATTATTAAATTATAATGGTTAAATTGTAAAATGTCATGATTAATACATTAAGTAAGATTATATTATGCTAAGTTTATGTTTCAGTTATTGTAAATCAATTGTTATTAGGGAAGATTAATCGGAATATGTAACTTAAATCATTTATACGATATCGACGGAGAACGAAATGGGGTAATCAAGCCGACAGTGTTTTTAAACGCATTTATCGGCGACCAAGTCGACTGTCGCAAATCTATATTTATATAAAGTTTGTGTCTTGAATTTTTTCCAAATATGTTCTTACATCGTACAATACAGATTTATAAACAATGTAAGAAAACATTTGTACAACTGCGTTGCTTCCCGTCATACTGTGATTATATTTTCCTACGTAAGAAGGAGACTTTGATTTTTTTATTTTTTTTATAACACGTTATTTGAACAATTAATTGCAATATATCGTTATATTATAATGATTCTTATTTGTATTAATATTTTATTTTTATTATTATAAAATAATATTAATATGTTATAACTGATTTCATTAAAGCCTTTCATCAATTTGTACTTCGTTTTCTTTATACATTCGGATCATTTTAAAGTCAATATTTAATAATCATCAGATAACTTTATTTCAAGTTCACTGCGCTAATTTCCGACTCATATTTTTTAATTGTTAACGAAATCATCATATAAAAGCATAAGAGATTTTCAACGATGATAGTCATTTCGAATATTAAATTTTTTAAACTTTTCTAAAGGATTAATTGAAACTAGTATTTATTATTAATTACTTTAAATTTATATTGAACAAACTTATAATATCGCTTGTATATATTTTCCAAACTTTAATTAAGAAAAATCATCGCACGGAGTAATAAGTATAATAATATTCTCTTTCATTTAAGAAATTCTTAACATATTTTAACCAACCTTATGTCTATGTAATGAGTATTTTTAATTGGAGATATATTTATACATGGTGTTACATGTTGATTCTAATTAATGAATGTAAGAGCGTCTGCCTCGATTATAAAATATGTATAGAATCAAATCTTTCGATTGATAAATCAAGTGAATAACAAATATAAAAATACGTATTATATTATATTAGATATAATGAGTTTGTACCAATTTTTGATCGTGCATTAAAATGAATTGATAAAAAAATACAAATGAAAAAGAATAACAATTGGTAAATTATGAAATTTTATTAAACATTGTACTGTATTACATAAGTAGAATAATTAGGGCACGTGGCCAACACGTTGAACGAATAATATTAGATATATATAATGAAATCAACTTGAAGTGTCGGATAAGAGTGAAAAAATTAATGATGAAATTTTTTACTCTTATTAACAAAGATTAAGCATAATTATATTTCGATTTTTATCATATACACGCGTATATGTATATAATGAAAAGGTATATATATAAATATACAAGTATTGGAGGCTTTGTAAGAAAATTAAGACGTATGGTATTTAAAGTTTGAAGATTAAACACTATAAGATAAGAAAAATGAATAAAGAAGGCCATTTATAATTAAATAAAAATAAACTACATATAATAACACCACAATTAGGAATGTAGGTATTTACGAAATATCTCGGAAAGAAATAATACATTTCTTCGAGAGCGTAAAGAACGCGTTTATGATTCTTAGTTTAGAGTTCGATATAAAAATTGGTGCAAGAGTCATGAATGAAGTATATCAAAATAAAAAGTACATAACAATACGAAATAATGTCGAATCTTCGACGGATAACGGTACTATTTAATTAATAATTTTAGTTAACTAAACAAGAAATTGTATATGTAATAAAAATTATATTTAATTAAATATAGATTTTTGAGGGACGATTATGATAAATGACAAATGATAAGAAACAAGAAATAAAGGTAGAAATGAATAATGTCGATATGTATACAGTTTTCATATAAACACAAAAAAACTTTTAAAACATGTATTAACGTGACAAACAAATCAGTATATAAAATCAAATAAAATAAGAGTTTTTTGTATGTAATGATATAAACAGAACACAAAGCTCGGTCAAATCGTGAAATACTCAATATATGTGAATTAAAGAGAAAATAAAGGCTATAAATAAGAGAAGATCCAATTTAAACAAAATAAAAAAATGCAAAAGAAATTATTTAAATGGACCCCACGTGTCCTCGCCACCTCTTTATAATATATGAAATGATTAATTTTTTACATCTTTTCAATAAAACGAGTTATTTTAAAATCAGTATAAAAAAATTATTAATTCTGAGGTGGAAAAAAAGATAGGCCTAAATTTGGAGGAGCAATTTAGAAACAAAGACAACGTTCTTTCTCAGCCACGTGAATTATATTTTGTAATAGATTCTTATGTTATAATGCGGGCACGCAGAAATAGGTGAGTTTAAGGCCATCAATTATAAACAATAAGACTCTCCTGTCTGTTGTATAAAACTGTGATTTGATCGTGATTTTAATTTGCTATAAGAAAATAACATAGAAAGAGAATAACAGTTGATAAAATTATAACAATAGACTCGTCGTTCGATCGCCTGGCGTCGAGAAACATGAAAAACGAAATGCTTGCTTTGCTGTAAAATAAAAAATAAGAATGTCAAATTTGACCTTGTCCTTTTTTCGTTCATGAGTAAAGTAAGCATCGGAGATATGTAAACTTGGACCGTCCACGTTCAAATAAAAAGAATAAAATAAAAGGAACAAATAATAACGAATAATTATTAGAGTAATATAACACGAAGGAAAAGCTTCTTCGGTGAATCCGAATCGTTCTGTGATGATAATTCAAAATTCCTTCACATTAACAAGCTGAAATAATACGAAAATATCGAATAATATCGGAAATGAATAAAAAATGAAAGAACAAATTTTTAACTAGTCATAAAGTGAATGTAAAAGCCTCTCTGTGTTTGACGAGAGGCCTTTATTTAAAACAGTAAATAATTATAAAGTAAAAAATAAAAGAAATAAATCAAGTCTCCTCTTCCTTTCTTGCAGAGAATAATTATTCTATAATAATCATCAATTGAACGAATACACTAAATGTAAGCGAGAGATATTCTAATTAAAGAACAAGATTCAACGAGTGAAGGAAGTAAATGTTCCTCTACAGCATTTAAGAATCAAACAACTCATTTTATTGACCGAACATTAAACACATAACTAACATAAACACACTAATATAAACAGATTTGGTATCGCAACAAAATAAAGCACGCAACTAAACACACAAATAGTCTTTGGTATTACAAGGGAAAGGTTACTGAGGCTGCCATATATTTTGTGACTAGCTGATAGTTGAATATTGTAAATTAAATCTTTGTACATAAAGTAGATAGTTCTATTGTAAGTAAATTAATTAAATTAATCGAATAGTATATATTATAAATTAATGTAAGTTGATTAAAATATTGGATTGTTTTGTTTCATTCATTTGTTTGTGCAAATACTAATATGTGTTTCTCATTAATAAGATTTAATGTTTACGACAGTTATTGCGCAAGATTGTTTTTTGTCTAAAACTAAGTTATCAATTATTCATTTGATGTTTAAATTGTCATTAACGTTCATCTGACATTTGAACTATCGCTAAATGGTTATTCAATGTTTTGATAGTCATGAACTGTTGATTTGACATTGTGATCATTAATTATGGTTTATAATCATAGTATTTCTTTAAGAAACTTAAACTGATCAAACTAGACGGAAAAGGCCATACGGACGAGCTCTTCCATGCTCGTATTAAGTGTATATATTAATTATATAAAATAAAATAATATTATATAAATATCAGAGAAATACTTTACCCACAAAATAATATACTTTTTACATAAGTCAAATTATATACAGTTTATAAAATAGAGATGATTTAAATACAATTGAATATAAATTTTGTTATTATTTATATTCATAATGAAAATTTTATTTAAGAAATAAATTAATAATACGTTAAAAATGATTTTCAATGATTTTATTATAAAATTTGAATAATCGTGAATTAAAAAAATAATTATTATTTTATACTTTAAGATTAAGTGAAATAAGTTCTATATTATTTTTAATTGCTAAAAAATCTATGTCTTTCCCTTTGAATACCAAAACTCTTAAGATTTTAATAAATACTGCGATTGGAGAACTAATATGAAAATGATAATGTTAATAAATAAAAATATTATAATACATCGTAAATATAGTGGAAAAAACAAAAACATTCATTTCAACCACCACATTATAAAATCATAAAATTCAAATACATAAAATACAATAAAAAGTAATAAAAATAAAGTAAAGAAAAGTAAAATTAATAAGAGAGTAAAACATTTACAAATTCACCGAAGATTTGAGCTTCCTCTATATGAACTTGAGTCAAGGGATTTTAGCCGCTATAATAAAGACAATTAATACAATAGGCAGTATTAATTTCTAATGGAATCGTATAATTTTCTACATTCCTATATATTCACCTATACTCTGAAACCTCTAACATTTGATTACATTTTTGCTCGAAAACATTGATCCAAATGCGTTTTCAGTATATCGGATGATCAAAGTGCAACTTTTACTTTATATACAGTCTAATATCGAATCAAAAAATTTGTTTGACTTCTTTTCGGTATAGTTTTGAGCATGTGGTTATCGAATTTACTATAAAACACTGCTCAAAAATTGATTAAAATTTTTACAAATATACTTTGTTTATTCAATGATAAATATTTTAAAATGTCAAAAAATTCCTTTATGGGCCAATTAAATCTTTTAGATGTATATTGTTCTTGTCATTGTTAGTATGGTACAAAGGCAATTATGTAGAAATAAATTTTCTCAACGGTTTGTATGTTTTATTATTAAATTATAGCATATACTTATATAACTCTGCAAAAATTAGTATTAAAAATAAATGAAAATATATTAGAATGAAAACTATAATCTTGCAATATAATAACTAAATATATAACACTCGTTTAAAAACATTTATCCTGAAAATCGATGTTTACCTTGCTTTTTCTCTTTTTATTTTTTCATTTCAATAACTATTTAACGCAATACCATGAAGAATTAAATAAAAAATACTATAAACATTTATAAATTATTTATACGAAAAATTCTATGGTTAAACAAAAGTATTTGAAACTACGATTTAAAAAAATTGTCTTAAAATTTTATTAAACCAAATATGATATACTTGCAATTTTTACAATAATGACTTATTATTGTTTATTATTAATATTTATTATTAAAATACAATTATAAAAATACTCGAAAGAATATTTGTGTACTTTTAATGTTGAATGAATAAGCATTAATTTTTTTAATGCTTTTGATTAACTTTTAATAAGCATGCACATACAATTAAGTAAAATAATATTTTTACTCAAATATGAGAATAGAGTCTAATGCTTAGGTTTAAGTGGTTTTGTGATTTTATTTCTGTATTTAATTATTTAAAAAATGCAACATTTTAACGGGTGTAGTATTTATAAATATATTTATCAATATAAATATTATAAAAAATAAAGAAAAACAAATATTTACTTGTATTAACAATTACTAATATTAGCAATTATTTACTTTTTAATATTAAATATAATAATTTTAAATAAAATGATAAGTTAGAATTTATTTAAGCATAACTTTTTAAAAATAGTTTTAAAGATAAATTTTAAACTTACGAATAAAAACCTAAGAGAAGAGAGAAAGAGAGAGAGATATATGAGATAAAGAAATAGTGATAATATTTTAATTATGTAGTACTGAAATATTTTAAACGATCAATTAAACTATTTAAAGTTTAATTATCCATAAAAAAAATCCTTCAATAAAAACAAGACGTAGATATAATTACAGTATATCAATTTCAATTATTGAAATTACTAAAATGAAATAAATAAATAAGCAAATAAAATGCATGTCAATGTTTTGAAAAATGTATAAACAAAAATTAAGCTCTTTACTGTATAATAAACTGTTAAGATAATTGAAAAAGAAATGTTTGAGGAATTGTTGTCAATTCAGTTATAAATATATTTGATCAGATTCCATATTATTAATTTTGCAGTTTAATGCAAATCGAATTCATAATGAAGTAGCAAACAATTAACGTGTAATTACTATTAAATGTATTAGGAATCCAATGTATTGAAAGTTTGAATAAAATAATTTTTTCGTATTAAAATATATTTAGGTGAAAATACATAAACATATACTTGTAAATTCCAACGCTTAAATATAAAAGTATGCATGCAGATATGCACACATGTATTGACAAAAGTATATGTTCAATTTTAGTTTTTTGTTCACGCTTCCGAAGGGGTATGCAAAAAAGAACATTTATCTTAATATTTTATATGGTTATTGATTAGTAAACAAAACTATGAAGAAGCAAACATAATTTTATTAGTCAAATACAATGTAATCAACATTAAAAATACATATAATATTGTTCCTAATTTGTTCAATCGCAGTGAATTGCAGAAAGTAATAAGTTATATTTATTATTATTACATTTTCTGAAATTAAATATATTATATTTATATTTTTATGGATATGATTATTTATACAAAGTGTGGGCATGAACATTGCTAATTCTCTAACATTTATTATGTGAACTATTGCGCACGCATTTTATGCTAATGTATACTCAAGCTTTGTAGCTTTACTTTTCGAAAAGCGTTTTAATATAAAATATTAGTCTATTTACGTAGTAAATCCATGCAGTGGTTTCTCAGAAAAAAAAATTGTATCACATTTTTTCTTATATACTTTCCAAATTTATTTAAATTTTCAATCCTTTTTGAACAAACGTATAGGATGCTTTAGAATTAGTAAATTGAATTCTTTCTACTAAAATGAGCTGTTTATTGTATTTAAAATTAAATTATCCTGATGAAATCTCAATCCCCTTGACTACAAGTTTTACATTTAAAAAGATAAATTATTGAATGATAAAGTAAAAATAAAAATATTGTAAAGAATATAAAGAAAGAAGCAAAATAGTTATCAGCCATTAAAAAATAAATAATAAAATACAATTAGAGAAAACAAATACAAAAAAGAGATAAATATAGAAATAAGTGGTGTAATTAAGTGGCAAGATTAAGCAAAAAAGTATATAAAATAACAAAAACTTTTTAAATCCTAATGCTATAATTAAGGTTATGAATAATTATTTATTAAGGATATACAAAGGAATTAAATAAAGGAGGAACTATTAATTCCATATTTAAATAAATAATTATATAATCTTACGTCGGTATATCATGCATATTATAAAGTGTATGGCTACCAGGGTATATTTGATTTGATTGACTTTTGACAGTAAAAAAATTAATGAATAGATTACTTATAAAGCTTTGATACCCGTGCAACTCCAAAAATTGCCGGCTTAACCGACAGTGATTTTATTATATTTTTCCGGTGGTAGCTTCGTACTCGACCTGAAATTTTTTTCAGATTATATAATAATAAAAATTATCGACAAGACAAACATAAACAATTACGAATTTTTTATTACATTATTTATTGTAAATATATATGTATAGGAATTCCAATCGAATTTAGATATGCAAGAGTTCATTAATATTAATTGGATCATAATATCTATTTAGAAATCTGTTTTTATAATTTAATTTTTTATTAGATTTCTTATTATAGAACATGTTAAATATAATAAACAGATTTTTTAATTATTAGAGGATACTTCAAATTTGTAAAAATTTTAAAGCATAAATTATGTACTTAATTTGTATCGAAAATTATATTGTGGGACTTAAATAAGTTATTGTTAAAACATCGAAAGATATTTTATATGGTTTATTATTAAAATTGAAAGTGCGATTATCGAACCAATTTAAAAACGAATAGAAATAGTTAAATGTAATATCATGTTTCTTATTTAAATGTAAACAGGATTGAACGTTGAGTTCCAGAAGCTGAAAAATCCACCGGCAGTTTGTGATATATTTAATAAAAAAGAATAAGAAAATGGTTGTGTTCAAATTAAAGAAAAGAAAAAATTTACATCCAAACTTATTTTCAGGCGATAAAGTATATTGTCTAAATTTAGTGGTTTTGAGTAGTTGTAAATGTATAATGATCGAAGGCCTACATATGTATATATAATATATATACATGTGTGAATGTATGCATGCAAGTATGTATTGTTTAAAAAAGAATAATCGAGATATGCAATAATAATTTCAATCTGTGAAGAACTAATGATTTATAATGTATATGTGAAATTTTTGTCTGCCTTCACAAAATATTATATATCTGAAATAGTGCGATAGGGAATTGCGATATCCTTTTCAGGATTAAAGTCAGTGGTTGAAAGCGCTGCTTAAGCGAATATAAAAATGATTGAGTAAGAAAATTGAATAAGAGAATTGAGTAAGAGTAAAAGAAATATTGAAATATTAAAAAGGTCGATAGTATATGAGACACATACATGTGAGAACGCGAATGCAAACAACACCTATATGCATTAAATTTAAATATACATATATATATATATATGTATGTATGTATGTATGTATGTTTGTGTGTATATGTATGTGTATATTATTATTTTTGAACTTAGGATTATAATGTAGAATATTATATATATAAATATTATATATATAATATAATATTGTAAACGATTATTTCATATAATATTGCACTAAAGACATGACGAGAAAGGCGCTTATATTTAAGATATTTATAAAAAAATTTAAGTAGGCGGTAGAAAGAAAAGCAGAAAGAATGGAAATTAAGAATGTTGAAAGAACTAAATGGCACAAGGATATTATATTTTTATTAAATTTGTTTGAGACATGTTCAATAACTTTATAGTATTTTCAAAAGTACATATTTTTAATAACTATGTCTTAAATATTAATTTTATGGAACATGTACTTTCAAAGTAACTTCATGTTTTACGCCCTAATAGCATGAATTTATCATATATTTATAATTGATAAAATAAATATTATATACATAATTCAATTGTTAAAGCGATTATTTTTATGCAATAATAATGGATATATATTTCAATTCACATGTGACTGTCATGTTACTTCACATGAATCAATGACTAAAATTCATAGCATTTGTTTAGAAACACTAAGTATTGCAATGGAATTGAGCAAACATTCAATCCAAAGGATAAATAGGGTTATTAAGAAATGATAATTAGTGTTCTATGAAAGCTATAAATATTTTATATTTATTGATTTTATCTTTGTTTTATGCATTATCATGGTTAGTAAGAATAGATTAACTTTCTAACTATCGCTATTATTTATTTTTAATAGTTTGAACAAAATTATCGTGATATTATATAATAGATTTAAATTCATAAAAAAATCATGAATCTAATGTAAAGATTTCTGACACTCTAGACAAAAAAATGTAAACATATAAAATAAAAGAATTAAATCTATATTTATATGTACACGAAATTAATTGATTAAGGCGGTTAAAGAATTTACATTGAATTATTAGTTTATATATTTTATAATTATATTACACGCTAAGACCTATTATATAATTTATTCTATTACCTTAGACAAATTAGATATACCTAATATATATGGAAGTTTCAGATAATGTATCTTTGGGTGCTTTTATAAATATTTGATCATATTTTTCTCAATTATTTAACTAATTGAATACAATCAGTATAAGTATTTTTCATATTATGAGAAAAATTATACTATCATTAAGATGATCTTAGATAACCTTGTGCCAGTTTTTATTTAATATTAAAAATTGATATTAAATGTTATGCTGCGATTATTCAATTATGACAGAGAAAAAATTTATTAAACGCAAATGACATATTTTCAAGGGAAAACAATGTCATTATAATACAATATATACAATTATACAATGTATATAATATTATTTGTTCTTATTGTGGCCTGTATTTATTTATATTTTGAATTGATCATTATTTTCTTTTTCCTTCTTTTTGTCCTTATGCTTTCTTCAATCATATTGGACTTTTTGACAACGAATATGTATATTAATGTATACATCGAATCAATATGGCTTTTTAAATATTTTTTGGGCGTTCTTTTTTTAATTGTACGTACTTCATGATCTTTAATTTATTTGCCGATTATTATTTTACATTACTTCAAACAAAATTAATCTTGAAACCATATATTTATTAAATTTATAGCTAAAAAACGAGACAAATTTTTGTTTTTATAATTATGAAAAAATATTACTTAATAAAATAAAATTATATATATATATATTATTATATATATATTATATATATATATATATATATATACTGATAAACGATTTAGAAAAATAGAAATAATAGTATGACTGCTTATTTAAAATTAAACTGAAATGGTTCAGTAATTTATTTGATATATTAGTGTTTAATTAATAGATATTTTATTCACAAATAAATTTTTACTAAAATATTAAATACTTTAATAAAATTACTTTTCATTTCTTATAAATTTTAATACAAATTGTTTTTAGTACATAAAACGATTTAAGGAAATTCCAAAAATATGCATAATTTTTATATAAAAATATTGGAATTATATTATATAAATACACATAATAAATTTGATTTTATACAAAAACCAAAATAAAAAGGATAATAATTGAACATACAAATTTGTAAGTAAAAAATTAATGAAACATTATGTACTTACATGATTTCAACATATATTTTTTAGTATCTATGCACTTACATACGTAATTCGTAAATGGCTCAAGATTCAGCAATTTTCAAACTGAATTGACTTATTGTAATAAAATTGTAATAACCTAGCAATTTATTTAATTTATTACACATATATCGTGTATGTCTTTAAATTATTTGAAATACCATATCGAAATACCAGTAAAATACCTGAAATACCAGTCGGTATCAAATTAGTATGATTAAGTTTGAAACCAGAATTGAATAGAATATACCTATTATAAGCTACGATAGTCAGAGGTACTATAATATAAATATGCATGCTGATAATTTTATTCAATTATGAGATTTAAAACTTCATTTCAGCTGAAAAAATATCAAAAATTATTTACGGTACAGTAAAATATTCAAAAATTAGAATATATGTATATATACGGAAAAAGTACGTTTTGACTTTGTATTATTTAATGTTATTTTTAAATACTCCTTCACCTTAACACTTTATAATAATTACAATATAATCAGAAAATTTTTAATATTAAAGCATAGTATCATTCGTCAGCCATTTTTAATGCGTATTTTAAAAAATAAAACTATTTGTTACCATTTTTCATTTGCAATTTTTTCTTTTTGTGTGTTAGGTCTAACGTGAAGGCAACGTTTATGCATGACATGATAACATAGAATGTTTCCATTTGTGGCGAATGATTATCTTTTTCATTTTTAGTTTATATATATAATATAATAAAAAAGGCAACATTACTATGAGATTGTATTTATTAAATATCTTGTTGATCAACATGTTATTAGTGACAATATAAAAAAAAACGTGCAAGTAGATCTATGTGATACATTTACATTATGTGACGCACATTTCCGAAAAGCGAAATATGAGTACTAATAATTGTTTATTTTTATTTCAACCATTATTAAACCTCTATATTATATTTTTAAGTTATAATTTTTATTTCATTGTAAGTGATATAATTTATAGTCGTTTACTGAACTTTCGTAACATCTAGAGTAAATAAAATAAAAAGGTGAAACCTGCATGTGGACTTTAAAAAATTGACGTTGTGACATTAACCAAACATGTTTAATACAGATGGTAAGACCCACTGGTTGAGGTCCCACTTATCTGAGTAAATTATGATTAATATATAGTATGTAAAATTTATACTTATGTACTTTATTCACCTACAATTAATTTTATACTCCTCTACCTGTCGACACTTTTGAATACTTTTATTGATCATAAGGAATATTTATTTTTAGAATCATTAATGTACGAAATTAGTTTTATTTAAGCTTCATAATTTTTCCAAGTAATTATTGATATTTAATACATTCGAATTAAAAAACATAAATATTTAAATTGCCAGCTCGTTTGTAGTATTCTTAGTGTTTCCATTCTAAAAATACAATTACATATCAAATCGCATTATTCTTCAATATACACGTGAAAAGTATTTGCAAATTTCCCCAATATTTTCATATTTTATCTTTTTTCATGGCCATGATATGATATATTACAATTCAATAATTTGTTTATTACAATCTCAACCATCTGCATTACATAAAACGATTTAAGGATATTCCAAAAATATGCATAATTTTTATATAAAAATATTGGAATTATATTATATAAATACACATAATAAATTTGATTTTATACAAAAACCAGAATAAAAAGGATAATAATTGAACATACAAATTTGTAAGTAAAAAATTAATGAAACATTATGTACTTACATGATTTCAACATATATTTTTTAGTATCTATACACTTATATACGTAATTCGCAAATGGCTCAAGGTTCAACAATTTTTAAACTGAATTGACTCATTGCAATAACATTGTAATAGACTTGAAATTTATTTAATTTATTACACATATATCGTGTATGTCTTTAAATTATTTGAAATACCATAAATATGAACTCTAAATACATTAGATTATTATTCTGACGATCATTAGTATCATATTAAAATTATAATTAGATTACGATTTTTTTTGTTAATATATACATACTTAATTATTAATAAATAGCTTTGGTTAAGTTTGCAATAACACATTGTTTTCTTGAAAATTCTAAACAAATATTTTTAGATAATCCAAAAGCATGCATATTACACATAAATATCCTACATATGAAATAGAATAATTATTTATCAATTTATTAATAAGGATTAAACTAATTTATTAATCCTTTTAAGGATTAAACTAATGTTTATTCGTTAGTTTAATTTTATTTTTAATTATTTTTACAACACTTACTCCAATTGCCCAAAAGCAACATTAGCCTGAAAAATTTATTCTCAGCTACAGCAACTTCTTGATTTTTTGACTTTGATCCTGGAGTTATATAGACTTACAGTTCGTTCACATTGTACTGCATCAAAAAATGCATTGATTTCCAAATAGGTTGTACTCGAAGATTCGTATATAAATATTCACGAATCAATCACGGCTCAATTCCAGGTGCTTCAACTGAAAATCAATGTATTTGACAATATAATAATCATGTTTTTTTGTAGAATATATATCATTTACAAAGTATTTAATCTTTACCGGTGTTTTAAAAATTTAATAGAATCTTATTAAATTAGATACATAAGTTTAAAATTTTTATTTTATTTTATTTTATTCAAATATTTATGTTCGATACAATTTGCTATAAGCAATAAATTATATATATTATGTTAATTGTATGAATTAACATCAAATTAATTGTGTACTTTAAATATCTACCATTTCTGTCATTTCATACAAAATAATGCGAGGAAAAAGTTTATCTAAAAAACGAGATTTAATAAACTCTCGATATTAGGAATTTGAAGGAGGAAAAATGACATAAGATAATATTAATATACTTTTTTTACGATATATAATAATTGAAAAGTAAATGTCTTTTTTCTGTCGAAGTATTGTGTATTTCCAATACAATCTGTAGGTATTAAATTATAGATATTAAAAAAGAATACTTCAACCATCATTTTAACTTTTGAATTGTATAAAATGATTTGTATTATATAATATTTCTATTTTGATTTTTAGAATACTTATTGATTTAGAATGAAATGTATAAAAAATTATACCTTAGTTATAAAAAGTTAAACACATTTTCATTAAAAAAAGTGTCACTGCTAAGTGTTGTGCCACTGAATAAAATATTTTTTTCGTAACACATGACCATACCCTTCTTGCATCTACAGATCTAGGAAACCATATTCTTCCCGATTATGTTTAAAAGGTATTATTGTAATTAGTTCGATGTAGAGTTAAAAAGGATAGTTTTAATTTTTTAATTTTTAATTTTATATGTAATAATTTTAATAATTTTGCAATAAATACTAAACAAATGGTAAATATTCGCTAATGAAACATAATTTACATTAATAAAAAATTAACACTCTATTGAAGTATATATAATTATTACTATAATTCACAATCAAAAGATCAAAAAAATTATGCACATACAATATTATTAACTTACCAGAACTATTTTACCAAAACTTGCTTTTTGCTCTTATTCTATTCTGCTAGGACATTCCAACAACATGGGCAGAAATATTTTCATATACTCTATAGCAGATTTTTTAAATTAAATGTTATTTGATTAACTAGATATAATTGTCAGTCTAGGAATTGATGAATCTATAAAATTTAAATGATATAATATAATATATAAAACTACGTAAATTAAAATTTATTTTATATGCCAGTATCAATCATCAAATTATAAAATAGTAGTTGTATACTAAATATTTAGTTCTTATGTATTTAAAGTAGATTAAAAATTATTTTTACGTTTCATAATAATTCATAATTTGATGCTCATAGAAGTAATAATAAGGTACATGATTCAATTATAGAGCCATACAAATAGTTTTAATATTACTAAAAAATCAGAAAATGTTTACTTTGTAGAAATTTATGCATTAAAAATATTCTTTCATAATATTAAAATAATGACTTTCGAGGTTAAAAATTATTATTTAAAAAAGGTCTTTTATGTTATTCAATTGCTAAGTATTTATTTTTAAATTAGATTTAATATATATTAATGTTTAAGAACGGTTGATACGTTGTTAACAATAATATATAATATGAAAAATACCGGATGGTTGCCAGTCCTTGCAGCTATCTATCAAAGTAGTGGGTATTCTGTAATCCACATTATCGGTCGGTATATCTAGAAAATAATTTTTTATTAAAAAATATGTCCTTTTTTCAATTTCACAAATTATTATTTAATAAATATGTAGAAACTATTGATGAAAATGAACGAATAAGGATAGACAATAGATTATATATAAGTTTGATGATGATCGGGATGAAATAGAATATGTAATAGTAAAATCACGCTATCGAAATATCAAATATGTTTTTGGGAACGTATCGTATTGTAAAATGTTGGCACACTTTTTTTATATTTTCTTCAGTATACGCTGTCGAAAACAATGTGGACGATCAAAAAATTTTTCCATTGATTATAAGCATTCACTTTCTTTTTTTTTACAAAGTAGTATTAGCTATGTTTCATACATTTTGAGTGGGTTTGTTCTTCTATTTGTTCTACTTCTATCCAGATAAATTACTATTTACCGATTTTCATAAAAAATAAATTTGTTTAATTTCTAAAGTTAATTATAAAGGTAATTATTTCTAAAGGTAATTATATCCTGTTTGTACTTTATATAATATTTACAATTATGTTTTATTATATTTATTTACTTACTACAAACTTATTTTTTATAATCTTATTGGATTTATTTTAAGATTTTTTTATATTATATATAAGTAAATTGTAAATAATTATTTAAAGGAAAATTTTTATATTGTATAACTTGTTCTGTTAAATTTTTTTATTGCCTTTATAAAAAATATATTCAGATAAATCAGATTTTAAAATCCAATAACGAAATAAAAGTTTTATAAATATTAAAGCGTATATTTAATCAAATCAAATGTAATTTAGAAGAATTTATTTATAATTACAATAATCATGAATTTAAGTAATATTATTATCAAATATTTTATATAGTTAGAACAATAGGTTAAACTTATCAACGAAATAAAAATGTTGATTAGAATGATTAGACAATACCATTATAATAATATAGACATCACTAAGTTTAAAAGACTGAAAGTACTAAAAGCTATTATATAAAATATTTTATTAAAAAAATATTTTTATAAAATTTTTTATAAATTATTTTAAGAATATAATAATAATTAATTATTTTATGGTATTATTATTGTACGAAATCTCCAAATATTTCTCTTATATCTATACAAGGTAAAAAAGAAAAATGTGTAACTAAAATATATTAATAAATTTTCTAGTTATGTAATTGTTGTTTAATATTAATATAAATGTTAATTTACTTATTACATAATTTCCATGCATTTTAATAATAAATTAGGTAATATATAAGATTTAAAATTAAATAATCTAAAACAAATATTTTATATTTCAGAATGAATATTCACATAAGAATGAATAAACACAAATAATAACTACGCGACTACATGAAACGTAAATAAGTCCAAGCTTATTAATGTTAATTTTCCTAAGTGAAAAAGTTAATTCGGTGCTGTCCATATCGGAAGTTATAATTTTTTTTAACTTTCTTTTAATATGGAAATAACATTATCTTGCTCAAATCAAATGTCAAGATGACAAAAATAATCAACAAAGTATTTTTATAGAAAAACTAAAGGTTGAATTGAATATGAAGTGGACAATTGGACTTGGATTTAAATACATTATTATACTTAATATTGTTATTCTTTTAAATGATTTTTTTCTTTAATTCTTAATGTTTTTAATAAGAAAATAATATAATAAAATCTTAGGAAGTACGAGATATGAAACATTGAAATTCATTAAATACAGCTTAGGCTCTTGGAGATGTATAAGTGTTCTAGCTCTCTAATTTTGTAGACATTTGACTCCGAGAATTCTCGAATATTCCAAAGCTAGACCTTCGAGTGTCCTATAATGTTTATCTGGTTTCAGCATAGCAATCGGTTAGAATTCTCCTACCTTCTAAAGCTTTGCTGCCCCAGAATTCTCGAAACTTTTAAAGCGTTAGACTCGAACGTTCTGCAATATTTTCCGCATAGCAACACAACGCAACAAGAGGTATCGAGAGATTTACGACCTCTCACATCTCTATAGTGCAAGCCAATAACAACAGAGAAATCTAGGAAAACATTCAGGAAAAAGACACAAGAATCCAGAAAAATCCGTACTCAGGAGTGCCGAACTAACATACTTTCTCTTTGACCTTGAGATTATGGCTAAAAATCAATGGACTCGCATATCAGTATTAAAGAACCTGGCTTAAGAATATAAGTTATCATTGCGCGACGACACTCCAGATGAAATTTCAGATGCAACTTCGCAACCCTCTAAGAGAGAAAACCACTAGATGTTGTGTGGAAGAATGCGTGAGCAAGTGGTAAGGTTAATGCACTGATTCAATCATTAACATATGTATTTCTTCTTGCTGTTGAATCCATTTACTTTCCAATTTAGGGATTATTATTCTTGAGGAGATTATGAATGAACCTTTATTATTCTCAATAATGAATGTGGCGTTGCGATATATTTCTATTGGAGAACGAGAAGGTCATAAATTCCTTATTCCCTGGACGTAACGGGTGAAATAGTGATTTACTGTGAAAAGAGATAGGTCATTGACACTTATTGAATATTGCCACTTGAGAGGTTATGATCGTTTGTTGTGCTCTGAACGAACGCTACAGTTCTTGTCTGCGTTGTGATATTGGCACATGTTGCTGTTGCCTCTAAATAGTGAGCCGTGTGAGTGAAAACGAGCCTGAGATAGAGGTTAGAGGGAGCCACTCAATGGCGCGTATTGCTGGTTTTGGGAAGTGAGCATGCGCGGAAAGCTTCTGGACACTAACTGCCTGTAGGTCCGTTTTCTGAATGGGCCGTGAAGCGAAGAATTAACACTAATGTAGACTTACTTGAAGTTGTGTGATATTTTCAGTTTCTCCTCACGGCTTGATGGGAAACTTCCATCCACGAACTGCTTGCACTTGAACTTTCCTTGACTCTCCTTCTTGGGATGACGGTAATCTCATTCCTTGGACTTTACTTGCTTGGCGAGATTATATGTATCTATGGTCAAGAATCACAGAATGAAAGCTATTTTTACAAGACTCAGCTGAACGACTTTTACCCTGTTCCTCCTTCTCGGGAATAGTTGTAACTTTTCGTTAGAATAAGTGGTGGTACATGGTAATTGTCCTTCTTAAATAGTTCACTGACCCGGTTCCACTCAGAGTGCGACTTTGATCTCCACTTCCATCCGTGTTTAGCCTTGAATATGCTAAAATCGGGAAAGTGTCAAAGGGTGGGGGGAGCGTCTTCAACTGGTCGTCTTGCTCTTTCTCTTGGACTTAGCGATATGGGAGGTCTCCTCAGAGGGCCGTCGATTGGCTAATGCAAGAGGCATCATTCGGTGTATTATAGAACAATGTGTGTATGTCTTATGTGAATGCCCGCGCGTACCGGTTATGATACGGCAGCTTACTTAGCTGGCAACAAAGCATCGTTGTTGCTGCAATGGAATATTACATGAGGCGCACAAAGAAAAATCTAGATGTTTCAAAAGTTCTAAGAAAAAACAAGGTGTAAGAAGTTTGGAGAATTCCAAGCGACATTACTGCTCGAAGACCATAAACATTGTAGGCCATTTGAAACCAAAACATATCAAGTACACGATAATTCGTCCAAAGTCTTTCCAGAAACCTGAGAACTAGAGAAACTGGCGATGTCGACAATCGATGGTCTTGGAAATTGCTTCAATCCCGAACAAAATGTCAATTAATATAATTATAAAATACTTATAGTTAATAGTTTATAGTTAAGAAGTAATAACTCATAATATATAGTTTAGATTTTATTGTGGGAATAAAAGAAGAAAATTTCATTAAGATCTGTATTATAACTAAAATCGAATATCTAGATGATTTAAATAATTTTTTTATGAAGTATTTCAATTATTTATTTCTTATTATAAAATTATTTATAATATACTACATGAGGTCTCTTTATTTTTTAACAATATAGACTCATGAAAACAACTTATATTAGTTAGTGTGCACTTCGTTTGGAGGTAGGAGGTTGCAAGGTTCCTGACCCTCGTGACGTCCTTGATGGGAGGTTACCCTGAGAAAGGGGAGAGGTTGTAAAGCTCTCTCCACTTCTTCGAGTAGTGCCACGTCGGGAAACTGTGACTGCGTCGTGCTCTTAGGTACACGCTGCAGTTCCTTGACTGTGAGTTGTACGCTTTGGCACAAGCTGCAAGTTCCTCTAAATAAGTGAGTCGTGTGAGTGAACACGAGCCTTAAAATATAAGTAAAAATGATGCAGTGTTATACTGAATGGCACGAAGATAATCATCATGCGAAAGCGCATGAGCGGAATATCTAAAAACAAGTGAGTCGTTCACGTGGACACGAGCCTTGAAATAGAGCGAAGATCTCCATAGGCACAGGCTGTGGGAATAACAGGAAATTGCAGCTTTTACCTTGAATTGGCCTTGAACTTTGAAGTATGCTGTGGAGTCTGGCATCTGGATATACCGTGAGAGATTGGTGGCGAAGCACCTTAATTGAGAAGATTCCTGACGAACTTCTCAAGCGGGAATTCTTAAATAATGAGTAGTGCGCTTTGGCGCGGATTATAAATTCGTCTAAATAAGTGAGTCGTGTGAGGGAACACGTGCGTTGAAATAAAGAAAGGATCCACACCGTAAATACACTAAGTGATACGAACTAGGCTTCATGCATGATGAGCATGAGCGAAAATCTCCTTGGGCACAAACTGGCGACTGGAGAGGCCGTGTGGGACTGGTAGCGCGAAACACCGTTAATTGAAAATACAAGCAATGAGACTATACTTCAAACTCAGCTGATTGACTCTTCTTTTTCTTTCTCCATGATAATGAGACACTTATGGCCTGACTGACGCGATGACAGGCATCGTGCGCGTGGGGCACGAGCGAGTTCTTCCTTTGGGTACAAGCATTAAAAATTAATTAGAATAATGTTGCGTTTACCTTTGAAACGGCTTTGGCCCTGACGTATGTTCACTGAACTGACTCCTGGAGACACATGGCACAGAGTTGACGAGATTACAAACGAAGACATGGCTTCGGACTGAGCTGAGGGGACTCCCCGCTCTTGGTGACTTCAATATGAATGAGTGACTGACTGACTGAGTGAGTGACTGAGTGACCGAGTGAGTTATTGAATATTGTGTTTTTCCCTCTTGAATAGTTCATTGACCCTGGTGTCCACTTGGGACCCCTTACCATTTCTTGTATCCAATCGGAAAGCTTACCGGTTCATGGGCAAGAGCAGTGCCTCTCGTAGCATAGTCTTCAGTCACAAAACTTATTCTTTTCGTTGCTCTCGAACTAAGAGCTCCTGATTCCATTGCTATCAGCGGCTCTGGCAGCCGCAAGGCAGACTCGAATAAAGGGTGAGGAGCAATACGTGCCGAAAAAGTCTTAATGTTGGGTGACACGACCGTCTCGGACATTACTCCAGTTGCTCATTGGGGATATGTTCTTGGCACATCAAACCCAGCGGATTGTGCTTCACGAGGCATAAATGCATCCCAACTCCAAGAACATCCACTATGATGGACTGGACTTCCATGGATAAAGTCACCTGAGTCATGGCAAACCGAGTCTACATTGAACGAAAGACAATGTGAACAGGAAGCACGTCCGGACACTGTACTATTAGCCACAGTACCTAAGCTGCAATATCAATGGAAGATGATCCACAGATACTCAATATTAAAAAAATTGTTGACAGCACTCTATCTCGTCTTTATTGCATGATTAAGGAAAGGATTTGGGATATCCTCCACTGTCCAGATTAATATAGAAACCTTGTAGAAAGCAAGGATATTCTCAATAAAGACAACTCAATCAGCACACTTTTCGAAAAACTTGAGAGTTCTCAATTCCAAGGTTCAGTTACTAGAGAATCAGGAATTCAGTTGACTGACAGCACACATCGATAATCTTGGAATAATAAGGGTTGGTGGAAGATTCGATAGAGAGTTACTCACCCAAGGAAACGAGCACTCAGCCATTGTCGACATTCACACTTCACGGCTCTCATCTTTGATCAAACACACTAATGCACTCTCCACGGAGGCACTCAACTTACATTGACGTACATTCGTCAACAATATTGGATTCTAGTTGAATGATTCCTTGTAAAAAAACATATATTGCGCTTAATTGCGTGCGCACGTTGAAGGAGAATGTGAGCTCAACAATTGATGGGACAACTACCAGTTTCTAGAGTCACGCCATCACGACCATTTACTCATACCGGAGTTGACTATGCCGGCCCCTTAACCATAAAAGGCTGGAAGGGGCGAAAAGCGAAAACTCATAAGGCATGGATTTACGTTTTCGTTTGCTTTGATACATCTGCGGTACATATCGAAGTCGTCAGTGACTACCCAACAAATAACTTCGTATACAGACGATTCACAGGTGGTCGAGGAATTGGTAACACGTTGTATTCGAATTCTGGTACGACCTTTACCGGGGCTAATACAGTGCTCAAAAGACTACTCACCCAAGGTACTCTCGAACATCAATAAATAGTAAAATCTTACAAGACAACACCCAATGGAAATTCAACCCTCCCGCAACGTCTCACATGGAAGGCAAGTGGGAAGCTATGGTAAAATCTATAGAATACCATCTGAGACGCACTATCGGAGAGACCTTTGCTTACTTAAATTAAGGCACTCCTCAACTCCAGACCTTTGGAGCCGATGAGTGACGACCCAGAAGATGGTCGGCACTCACCCAAGGACATTTCCTAATAACATGCTCGCTCTCAATTTGTCCATGTCAGGATTGTGTCGTTGGAAATTTATACAACAACGTATACAGAAGTTCTGGGTACAAGTAACAGCTCACTATTTACTCACTATATACTACAGCATACCACCGTAAAAGAGGTCAACAACTATAGTGAGGCCAATAGACAAAATTGCAGTGCTACGAATCCACGAGGAAAGGAATGATCGTTAACTAAATTGATGATGGCGGGCGGAATGTTCAAAATTAGAGCATTTTCCAAAAACTTATGTTGTCGGAGATATAATCCGAGAATTCTCGAATATTCCAAAGCTTTACTTTCGAGCGTCCTATAATGTTTATCTGGTCTCCGCATAGCAACGTCGGATGGAATTCTCCTACATTCTAAAGCTTTACTTTCCCAGAATTCTCGAAACTTCTATAACGAGAGACTCGGCCGTTCGGCAATGTTTTCCGCATATCAACACCTATGCATTGTTTACAGCTAAATAAACTGTCGTGTGGATATTTAAAGCAACCACGCTAAAAGATGAGGCTTATTATAGCTACTCAGCCAGTAAGCCAGTCAGTCATTATAGTCAATTTGCAAGCAATTCGCAATACTCTCTCAATGTAAGACCACCGTGGAAGGAAGACGCGTCTATTCTCCTGTGCTACAAGATAATGGAGTTGACACTATCCCCTTCTAATCAAGAAAGTGCCAGACTACATCCACAGTCAATTCATCCTCATGGAGCATCCGAAATCGTGAAACTAAACATCCACACAGAGTTTCGGGATGGTAAAACAATTCATCCACACGGAGCATCTGGGATGGTGGAAGGTTCAACACAGAACAGGTCAAGGCTACTGGTTCTCTGTGAGTAAACGATGTCTAAGGCACAAATCATTGCTAATCCACACAAGATTAGCATGATGCAATTATTAATATAGCACAAGTATACTCACTAATAACATCTTGTGTAGATAAACTATTCATTACAGAATCAGTTCTAGCAACTGAATCATCGTGATTGAACATAGTATATACTGTTTGAGATTGCGAGAACATTTTTACGTTGTTCAAACATCTTGCATACCTGAAAAGATTAACTATTTGGTCGACTTCTGAATATACCTACTAATAAAACATCTGGCATTGATATCATAAAACTTATTAGAGTTTTCCTATTAGATTAGATATTAGAGTTTTCCCGAGACGGTCGTGTCACCCAACATTAAGACTTTTTCGGCACGTATTGCTCCTCACCCTTTATTCGAGTCTGCCTTGCGGCTGCCAGAGCCGCTGATAGCAATGGAATCAGGAGCTCTTAGTTCGAGAGCAACGAAAAGAATAAGTTTTGTGACTGAAGACTATGCTACGAGAGGCACTGCTCTTGCCCATGAACCGGTAAGCTTTCCGATTGGATACAAGAAATGGTAAGGGGTCCCAAGTGGACACCAGGGTCAATGAACTATTCAAGAGGGAAAAACACAATATTCAATAACTCACTCGGTCACTCAGTCACTCACTCAGTCAGTCAGTCACTCATTCATATTGAAGTCACCAAGAGCGGGGAGTCCCCTCAGCTCAGTCCGAAGCCATGTCTTCGTTTGTAATCTCGTCAACTCTGTGCCATGTGTCTCCAGGAGTCAGTTCAGTGAACATACGTCAGGGCCAAAGCCGTTTCAAAGGTAAACGCAACATTATTCTAATTAATTTTTAATGCTTGTACCCAAAGGAAGAACTCGCTCGTGCCCCACGCGCACGATGCCTGTCATCGCGTCAGTCAGGCCATAAGTGTCTCATTATCATGGAGAAAGAAAAAGAAGAGTCAATCAGCTGAGTTTGAAGTATAGTCTCATTGCTTGTATTTTCAATTAACGGTGTTTCGCGCTACCAGTCCCACACGGCCTCTCCAGTCGCCAGTTTGTGCCCAAGGAGATTTTCGCTCATGCTCATCATGCATGAAGCCTAGTTCGTATCACTTAGTGTATTTACGGTGTGGATCCTTTCTTTATTTCAACGCACGTGTTCCCTCACACGACTCACTTATTTAGACGAATTTATAATCCGCGCCAAAGCGCACTACTCATTATTTAAGAATTCCCGCTTGAGAAGTTCGTCAGGAATCTTCTCAATTAAGGTGCTTCGCCACCAATCTCTCACGGTATATCCAGATGCCAGACTCCACAGCATACTTCAAAGTTCAAGGCCAATTCAAGGTAAAAGCTGCAATTTCCTGTTATTCCCACAGCCTGTGCCTATGGAGATCTTCGCTCTATTTCAAGGCTCGTGTCCACGTGAACGACTCACTTGTTTTTAGATATTCCGCTCATGCGCTTTCGCATGATGATTATCTTCGTGCCATTCAGTATAACACTGCATCATTTTTACTTATATTTTAAGGCTCGTGTTCACTCACACGACTCACTTATTTAGAGGAACTTGCAGCTTGTGCCAAAGCGTACAACTCACAGTCAAGGAACTGCAGCGTGTACCTAAGAGCACGACGCAGTCACAGTTTCCCGACGTGGCACTACTCGAAGAAGTGGCGAAAGCTTTACAACCTCTTACCTCCAAACGAAGTGCACACTAACTAAT
The DNA here is from genome assembly GCF_000503995.2 of Ceratosolen solmsi marchali. Lineage (NCBI taxonomy): Eukaryota > Metazoa > Arthropoda > Insecta > Hymenoptera > Agaonidae > Ceratosolen > Ceratosolen solmsi. Next base: position 559,983 of record NW_011948447.1, on the reverse strand, counting down.
ATAAGTTGTTTTCATGAGTCTATATTGTTAAAAAATAAAGAGACCTCATGTAGTATATTATAAATAATTTTATAATAAGAAATAAATAATTGAAATACTTCATAAAAAAATTATTTAAATCATCTAGATATTCGATTTTAGTTATAATACAGATCTTAATGAAATTTTCTTCTTTTATTCCCACAATAAAATCTAAACTATATATTATGAGTTATTACTTCTTAACTATAAACTATTAACTATAAGTATTTTATAATTATATTAATTGACATTTTGTTCGGGATTGAAGCAATTTCCAAGACCATCGATTGTCGACATCGCCAGTTTCTCTAGTTCTCAGGTTTCTGGAAAGACTTTGGACGAATTATCGTGTACTTGATATGTTTTGGTTTCAAATGGCCTACAATGTTTATGGTCTTCGAGCAGTAATGTCGCTTGGAATTCTCCAAACTTCTTACACCTTGTTTTTTCTTAGAACTTTTGAAACATCTAGATTTTTCTTTGTGCGCCTCATGTAATATTCCATTGCAGCAACAACGATGCTTTGTTGCCAGCTAAGTAAGCTGCCGTATCATAACCGGTACGCGCGGGCATTCACATAAGACATACACACATTGTTCTATAATACACCGAATGATGCCTCTTGCATTAGCCAATCGACGGCCCTCTGAGGAGACCTCCCATATCGCTAAGTCCAAGAGAAAGAGCAAGACGACCAGTTGAAGACGCTCCCCCCACCCTTTGACACTTTCCCGATTTTAGCATATTCAAGGCTAAACACGGATGGAAGTGGAGATCAAAGTCGCACTCTGAGTGGAACCGGGTCAGTGAACTATTTAAGAAGGACAATTACCATGTACCACCACTTATTCTAACGAAAAGTTACAACTATTCCCGAGAAGGAGGAACAGGGTAAAAGTCGTTCAGCTGAGTCTTGTAAAAATAGCTTTCATTCTGTGATTCTTGACCATAGATACATATAATCTCGCCAAGCAAGTAAAGTCCAAGGAATGAGATTACCGTCATCCCAAGAAGGAGAGTCAAGGAAAGTTCAAGTGCAAGCAGTTCGTGGATGGAAGTTTCCCATCAAGCCGTGAGGAGAAACTGAAAATATCACACAACTTCAAGTAAGTCTACATTAGTGTTAATTCTTCGCTTCACGGCCCATTCAGAAAACGGACCTACAGGCAGTTAGTGTCCAGAAGCTTTCCGCGCATGCTCACTTCCCAAAACCAGCAATACGCGCCATTGAGTGGCTCCCTCTAACCTCTATCTCAGGCTCGTTTTCACTCACACGGCTCACTATTTAGAGGCAACAGCAACATGTGCCAATATCACAACGCAGACAAGAACTGTAGCGTTCGTTCAGAGCACAACAAACGATCATAACCTCTCAAGTGGCAATATTCAATAAGTGTCAATGACCTATCTCTTTTCACAGTAAATCACTATTTCACCCGTTACGTCCAGGGAATAAGGAATTTATGACCTTCTCGTTCTCCAATAGAAATATATCGCAACGCCACATTCATTATTGAGAATAATAAAGGTTCATTCATAATCTCCTCAAGAATAATAATCCCTAAATTGGAAAGTAAATGGATTCAACAGCAAGAAGAAATACATATGTTAATGATTGAATCAGTGCATTAACCTTACCACTTGCTCACGCATTCTTCCACACAACATCTAGTGGTTTTTTTAGTTAATTCTATGCATTTTCATCCTTCGAGCCGGATGAGTGGATTTAATTTTTAAACAGTATTCGATTCTGTCCTTCACGGCCTAGTCATACACGGTCTCACATGGGTGGTTGACCGCGCATGCTCACTGTGCATGACAAGCAGTTCGCGCCATTCAATAGCACGCCATTTCTTCTAACCTCCAATTCAGGCACGTGCTCCTCACACGACTCACTTATTTAGAGGAAATTGCAGTACGTGCCAGAATCACGACTCGCAGACTAGAAACTGTAGTATTTGTCTAAGAGCACGAAGCAGTCATAATTTCTCACGTGGCACTATTGAAGAAGTGGTGAAAACTTTACAACCTCTTCCTTTTCTCAGAGTAATCTACCATCAAAGCCATTACGTCTCGAGGATAAGGAATTTGCAACGTTCTGGTTCTCCAACGAAAGTGCACTTCTACGCCACATTCCTCATTGAGAATAATAAAGGTTCATCTATAATCTTACCAAATAATAATAATCCCTATATTGGAAAGTAAATGGAATAAACAGCAATAAGAAACATATGTATTAATTATTGAATCAATGTATTAACCCTGCCACTCGCCCACGCATTCTCCCACACAACATCTAGTGGTTCTCTTAGTTAATTCTAAGCAGGATTTGATCTTGTAATATATAGTATTTAATTGAATTTTAACCCATTATTAATGTATTTTTTTTAACCAATTAATAATTTTAATAATTATGTGATGAATAATAATAATAATTATTATTATTATTATTAATAATAATAATTAATAATAATTAGGTATTTGCATATGAATTTTATAAAACCGTATGTAAGTAATTATATTGCGTTAAAGATCAAAGTATGTAACATTGCAAAACAATCCTTAATGCAGTTTTTAATAGCATAGTGGTTTTTTATGTTATGTAAAATAAAATAGTAGAATTTTCATTTATATCTCCTGATTTTATTTACCTTAGTTAATGTATAATATATAAACAAATATATAGATATCAATAATTAGAAAAAAAATTAACTTTTTTAAAAATGATATTCAGATATATTATATTTCAAAAAGTTTTTTAATCCCATAAAAACACATTATATTCTATATAATCAAAAAATAATTATATTTTTCAATAGATTGTTTTTATCTAACTATAAATGAAGTAGTAAAAAAATTTTTGAAAATTTTTGGAAATATTTAAATCTGGTTATTTGAAAAATATCCAAATTTAAAATCAGCGAATTGTATAAACGCCAATCATTGAATAAGAATATTTAAAACACCTATGTAATTTTTAATTACTTTACAAATGCCTATTTTTGATTCGGCTGCTTTATAATGCATAAAAATTACCGCTGAATAAGAAGTCATCAACATTTATTTTAATATGTCTTTATTATTTCTTATGACTTCAAATATTTTTCATAAAGAACAATCCCTATCAATTTATACATAAATTATAAACCCAAAATAGTATATTTCAAAATATTAAAAAATTTCCTATAATTTAATATATTAATACCTGTATTAAACTACCTGTAAAAATTAAATTAAAAAATGTCAGTAATAAAAATTTTAATTTTAAAAATGTTAAGGATAGGTTGAAAATGGTAAAAGAAATACGTTTGATAATAATTTACTTAATTTAATGTTTTTTTTGTTTATTATTAGACGGATACATAATACTTATTGTATAATTTATGTTAATGATTTTCTTATTTAATCTTAGACTAATTGCAATGCATTAAAAGTATGAAATGTACTATCAGCTTATGATAAAATTTACATATTTCTATGATCAAGTTTTGTGGCAAATAATTTTGTTGCAAAATTCTTTGCTTTTCTATTCTTTTTTATTTTTTGATTTATAATGCTTAGATATAAACATAATTTTTGTTTTTTGCTCAGTAATATTCAATTAGTATAAAGACAGTTTATACACATGAATGAATGTATACTTATAGCAGCCAAAATACGATAACAATTATTAAAATTGAATTTTTAATAAAAATGTTTTACGCTTTCTATTCATGATAAATATTTGTAATATTAAATATTCACATACAATGATTTATTCGATTTATATGGAAAATGAATCAATCTTTCATTCAATAAATAATTATTTTCGTATTTCGACCATGTATTGAAAAGTAAACATTTATGTACATAAATAGTATATAATAATGTGCACATTATAATTTCACGTACGCCATTGTGTAAATTGCTTCTATTTGTTATTTTATATTAAATAATTGAGCATTCATTTTTTGTTTCGAAAAATACTAATTCTACATAGATTTTACCTTTTCAATTTTTCCTTTCATAGTATTTCCAATAAGATACAAAATTGAAGTGATTACCTACAGTTTTCAAAATTTGACAAGATTTTCTACTATCCGAATTATTATATTCACGCTATTGTTTCTATGGACAGATATAATATGTGAACAGCAGAAAATGCTTCTCTCTTTGGCCATGTTATTTATAATATAAATTAAGAAAGTTATACTATTATTATTTTGATTATTTATTTTTTTAATAAATGATTGAATTATTGTTACAATTTTCTTAATTCAATTAGCAATATTATAATACAGGTCCCAAAGAGAATATGCAATTATACATATTCAATTTATTCGAATATATATTCAATTTAAAGTTATTTATAAAAATCAATTGTAGCACAAATTAATGTTTACAAAGGCTATTTTACGCATTTTGGCCCCTTGTTCTTTCACGAAAAATGCCTTAAGTAATTTCATTTAATCTTGTTACTAATTGTTTTTCATTTTTATTAGGTTACACAAAAAGTATGCATTATTATTTATAAAATTTTAAACACGATTTTCTTAAGCAGTATTTGGTCATTGTCACGTCTATCGAAATTTATTAATATGAATTTTTAATATAATTTCAGATTATTCTTAACTATGCTTTATTGTGCTATATTAATAAATTCCTTCAATTCTTTTAATTAAAATATAATAAATAGGAATAAATATTTTGAAAAGCGTATATTAATAGATTATGCTTATGAAATTTTTTAGATTCATACACAAAAACTTGCAATTAATTTGCAAAATTGTTAATATCCTCTACAACCATTTATTTTTAATAAAAATACAACATTATGAATTTAATATATATGTTCGATTTAATTTTTAATAGGCAAAAGTACCATTGAATATATATTAAATCATAGTAAATTAATGGTTTAACAAAAAATAAAAACGAATATTAAGCTTTGCCAATTATTTAATTTTTACACATTACTTAAAAATAATCCATTAATATTGATAGAAAATGGATTAATATAATTAAATATATTATTATAATATCGATTAAATATTTTCAAGAATTTAAAATCTGATTTACTAAAAAAACACCAGAAACAATTCTTTATATATTTATATATTCTTTGAAGAAAAGATAAAAAAAGTTATAATATACTATAGATTGATATGGCATTTGGACTATGATGTTTAAAAGTTATGTATAATATAAACAAAATTGGTTTTGTCTATTACTTTTTCTAAGTTCTATTTATTTTATTTGTAGAAATCTTATTAAGATTATGTAAATATGATGTTAATTATATTTCCTATTAATCTTATTACTATCTCTTGTATAAAGTTTGTATAATGTATTTACACTGATAATTGTATCATTGAATATTTTTGATTCAACAATTAAAATCGTTTAACAAACATACTTCAGATGAAGATTATTATTTAGTTCAAATATATATCATATATTTTATTATTTTTTATAAGTTATAGAAAGAATGTAAAAAGTAGACAAATTAAGACAAACAATGTATAAACTTTAGATGTATTCAATTAAATTTGTATTGGATAATATTTAATTTAAATATCTTATAAATGTTTATGTTATGAATATATGATATTTGAAATTTAACCATAACTAATGACGTTATGTAAAAATTAACTTCATATTCGAAATCTATTTATTGTATTTATGGGTCATACTAATAGATATATTTTTTTATAAAATAACATAAAATTTTTTTATTCACCAGAATTTTAAATCAAATACTTATATATACGTCTTTTCTATTATATCATATTTTTAGGCACATATAAAAAATTTACTTTTATAAAATTTAAAATTAAATTGACAAATAAAATAAGATAATCAATAATTAAGTATTACGTTCATTATCGACTTTTATTATTTCTCTTAAAATTTTACATTTAATAATAATTTAAAATTAATTGATAAATATAACATTTATTTAAATTTTCTGTTATAAATTTAACGATTAATTTTTATTTTAATCACAATCAGTCATGCAATACAACACTTTAAATTTTGCTAAAGGAGTATTAATAGTTACTCATACTTTCATTGCTCTTTTCTGAAAATGATTTTTCTTTGTAAGAAATTAATATAAATTAATTTGTATATTTTTTATTATATATTATTATATTTAATTATAATTAATTTAATAATTTATATTATAATTAATTTAATTGATTTATTTTCTGATATATTTGTGAAATATTATAAATTTGTATTACTAAATAGTTTATTAATTATTTATAGTTTTTAAAGACATTTGAATTCCGAATTTTATTAATTTGAAGCATTATCATTACGATGTAATTAGTAAATATTAAACTGTAAAATATGGTTTTACTTATAATTATTTTTGTTAAGAGTAATACTCATATTTTACATTCAATATGTGACCTTAAATCATATTCTATGTACCGAAATTAATAATTATTAAATAGAATTTTAGACGTTGGAAATCCATTTAAAAGAAATGTACAGAAATACTTCGTTACATAATTTATGCAACTTGTCTGTATTAATTTTACATGAAAAATATATAAGTTTTCATCAAAAACTTAAGTTTTGTAAATATAAACATTGATAAAAATATAAATACATTCAATCATAAATAGAAAATGAAATTTAACACAACTTTTTGATTTCGGGAGACAATTGATTATTAAATTTGTATATATCTCAATATATATACAGTATGATAATTACAAGCTACTTAATTTCAAATTTAAACAACGCAAAGTAATTTAATAAATTTGTATAATGAAAAAGGACTAGATGTTTCAATATTAAAATAAATATATTCAAAAAAACAAATTAAAACATAATGCAGAATATCAATTTTAGAAAAAATATATACTTTATTTATTCTTAAATGATAAATATTATTATTCAAGAATATAACCATTGCAAGAATTATTAAAATTTCGAAGAAAATGTATCGTTTGAATTATTCACATAGGAAACATAATTAACATATATAGTTATATACTTTATGTTCAAAGTAGAATATTAATATAATTTATTTAACACAATTTAAGAAAACTAATTTACTGTTTTAATTATATTTGTAATTTAAGAATAAATTTATTACCATTTATTATTATTTATCTCTAATATTGAGAACTTACGCTGTTCAAAAAATGTTATGCAGTTCAAAATTTATATTTCCAAAATATTTATTTGTTCAGATTTAAGCATTTCTTTAAAATTTAATATATGTTAATATTTGTATTCACATTCGTTAGAATGTTTTTTTCTATTAATAAAAGGGTTATCGAGCTTTTAACATCCATATCTTTAGAATCGATATACACTATATTATTACCTTTTTATGCGCTATTAAAAATTTTTGTGGCTTAAGCGTATCAATATGAAATAGTGTAGTATAATTTAGTCGAATTAATGATTAGTGCTTTGTTATATACTATATAATAATCAACATTATCGTACATTTTCGTATTCTACTTAAGTGTTAGATATTTCAACTATTAAATAACCACAAATATTTAAATAATATTTCATCTGATTATATAGCATTCTGCCAAAGTTATTTTATGCACGAAAAGTTTATATCAGCATAATGACTTAATTATATTCAATAGATTTAAATTATACAAAAATTAATAATGTTTAATTTATTTTATGTAGCAAAAATTGTCGTAATTTCTTGTATATTTCGTGTTTATTTTGACAAAAGCAACTATTTCTTTTATGTGCATATAGAGATGCACTGATATAATTATTTCAAAGTTCAAATATATATGCAATTAATTTGTTCAATTATTATAAAAATAATTTTATTTAATTCTTGAATATTTGTATTTTTTCTTAATGTAATTTTGTATTAAATTTTAATTAAGCCAAATATTATATACTGTCAACGCTTGCTAAACTGAAATAATAAAGGCACTTTTATAAAATATTTATTTAAATATCAAATTTATATTACAGATTATTTTTGTTTATTGTAATATAATAAAAATATTAAGTATTCTATAAAATTTGAAATTAATTTTATGTAAAATATGTGTTATGTGTAAATAGAAAGTTAAAATTGAATATAAATTGAACTAATAATAGCGTTAACTGATTCATTATGTTTATCATGGTAATTATTTAAATACTTTATTAAGAATTTTACTTTACTTACTTTAATAACAGAATAATTAAAGTAATGGATGCATTTATAAAAGATATTTAATGAAAAAGGAATACAATTGATAAAATGTTTAATTTTTCAAAAATATTTTTCTTTTTCATGGTAACATTAATTCAATTAGAACAATTTATTATTATTTGCCTATGTCAAAATAAATACAAATTATTAATTGGATTTACATCAAATAAATGAAAAACTATATTAAACATTTTAGAATTATGAAAATCTGAAAATATTAAATTAAATAATAAACGATAAATATAAATTACTATATATATGCGTTAGTGTGCGAGCCCGCGTGCGCGCGCGCATGTGGAGGTGGTGTGATTGTTTGTAGGAATTATAAGATATGTATATAATGTTTGTGGTATTTTTTACTTGAATAACATGTAATGTCTGAAATTGAACTCTCATTTGATCATTTTATCATTCTCTTCAATTGTATAATCAACAGTATAAATTAATTTTTTATAATTATAATTTACAATACAATGCAATTTTTAATAGAATAATTCAATTCTACATATTTTGAATATTATAAATGAAAGTTAGAATATATTAAAATTAAAAATGATATGTTATCATTAAATAATTTCTATGACTACATTTGTCATTCTTAAAATGTGTACATCGACTATTTCAGAATTTCAACTATTTTATGGCAGAGTATTATAATCATCTCTCATAATATTAATTCAGTGTAACATTTTTCTTACCAACGAACACAGAATTTATACGAACCTGCACGTAAAAAACTTTCCCACCTCATATTATTATTTTTCTTACTCTCTTAAATTTAACAATTATACTTGGAGTTTATTATTTATTTGTTAAGCGTAAATTATGTTATTCAATTTATACTCATATGAAATAAAATTATAAATATTGATAAAGTTTATCTCTATCCAAAGATTAGAAAATACATCTAATTCTCATTATCTACTACATTGTGTAAGTTAAATATATATCGCTATAGATGTCATAAAACTAAAAAATATGAACTAATTAATACATAATATATTGTGTCCGTATAATTAAATGGACAAGCAATTTAAAACGTAATCATATCAAACAGCAACTAAGCATTGTATGAACAAGTCAATTTCATTTTGCGTATATAAATTTACTACTATTATTTGAAAATTGAGTATCATTTGTATATTTGCATATCTTTTAGCTTCTGCTTAATTATTTTTCAATTTCATTCGAATTTCATCGTTTTAAATGGTTCTATTATTTTGTGAAATGTGGTAAAATATACTAATAACTGTATCAATTTTTATTTATGTAATAATAATAAAGTATATTCAAATTTAGTTTTATAAAGTTACGTTTTACTATAAATAATAACAAAAATAAAAAATAAATATATTGATTTATTAATATTTCAAATAAATTAATAATAATATAAAAAGTTAATAATAATTTTTTTAATTATTATGACATACCAATGAAAATTAATAGATTTTTAGACTTTTTCTTCTGATAGTTTATAAATCATTAAAACATGAATTATAATATCAATTAATCATGAATTTTCTCGAAGTACGTAATATAAAATTTTGAATATAAAAATGATTCATTCTATATTAATATCGAAATAATTATTTTTGTGATTAACTGTTTCATAAAAGCTGTGTAAGAATGTATAGAGTAATAAAATTATGTATCATGCGCATTTAAAAGAAAAAAATTTGTATTTGGTTATAAAAACATACTTTTCTATATAACATATATATCGTATATAACAGTATATTTTGTAATCGTATATTGTATTTAAGAGTATGTTCTTACAACAAAATTCATGTTTTAGATTCATCAATGATGCTTTTATACGTAAATATATAATCATCATCATGACTAAAAATACAGTTTTATAACATACATAATGTATGGTTATAAATTTAGATTGCATACTACGTTTTATTGTTGTTGTTTACAAATAAATGACAATCATTCTTCGAAAATAATTTTTCTCTTTCCTCTTTTAATCTTTTATGAAGTTGGTTATCTTTTTGAATAATAGCTATGATTAAAAGATTACTTTATTAACCGAGGCACCGAAGGCTTTTTAAATCACTTTAAATTATTAACATTCTTGAAAATCGGGTAAATAATTTTCTTTTATTTTATTTAAATATATATCTTGGTAATGTGATCAAACCATTAATAAAATTTTTAACAGCGTGACAAACAAATCAGTTTATCTTTTTGAAAATTTTCTTGAAATATATTTAAATCTAATTTCAGTAATTCTATCTTAAAAGGGTTCGATTAAAGTAAGGTCAATTAAGTATTTCGATTTTTAATAATTATCAAGATAATTTGAATATTCTTATGAAATAGATAGCTTTTAAAGAAATTCCATTAAATAATATTAAAATATATAATCACATCATAAAATTAAGTAAATTGCTTATGACTAACGTTTACAATAAAAACTTAAACAAGTATTTATCTTTGCTAATAGTTGTACAAAATATGACAAAACGGAATTTTTATAGATATTAATTTATAATATGTATATGTATAAATTTATAACTATAAATTACAAATTATAAATTCTATACTTTCAATATCTTAAAATATTAATGGTAATATATCTTATTTTAAAAATAGAATCTAACGTGCCTTTTATTTATCACTCAATTATTCGGAATTGTTTCGAAAATAATAATTTTAATTCTAATATATTATAAAAAATTAATTTCTATACATTAATTTGTAATATAATTTCTATTTTTACACGCATGTAAATAATTTTATCATATATAGATATTCGGATTTTTTCATCAAAAGCGATAATTACTTTCTCATCGTTAACATATTTTAATACTGAGTTTTTAGTCATGTATTTAGAAAAAAGTATTTTTTATTTTACATTAATCACTCATTCGTACCTTGCGCATTATTGCTGATTTCATTATCTTCCTTTTTGTGATCTTGCTCCTTTTGTGCCCTAATTTCATCATCTTGAAAGAAATCAAAAAGCCAATTTTATTATATTCGCATTAATTTCCATAACATACTTTTTCATTTAAATTGTATGAACAAAATATTTAATAAATTAATATAACGATTCTCTTATAAACAAATTTTCCATTCAATAAATTTGTTTCTATATGTAATAAAATAAGTAATTTTTTAAATCAGAACAATAGAATTTCTAGTGGATTTATGATTTACCTTTGATGGCTTGCTCCTTCCAAATTTTTTTATTTTCTACCAGACAAGCTATCCAAGGTTTTATGATTTGGAACGTCCTATCCACTGCAGGTAATAATAATGAATAATATTATTCTTCCTACAGATATTTCTTCAAATTTTACACATTTAACAGTTATTTATTAATAGAATAATATGATACTATTATGTAAATAATCAGAAATTTATTATAGTAAATAAATAATTATAATTTAAGAGAAATATAATATTACAAATTTTAGTCTAAGTTTTACCTATTAAATAAATAAAGGAAATATGACTTTTACAACAAATTATACGATATCAAAAATATAATAAATGAAATTCTTAAAAGAGAATTGATAAATAATAATTATGTATACTTATAACAATTTAAAATAATAAGACTTGTTAAAGTTATGCAGTGTTTGTTTATTCTGAATTTTAATCGGGCCTTAAGGACTTCTATTTTCATTTCTATTTTTATTTCTATTTCATCTATTTTTTTTCTAATCTATTTTTATATTTTATTATTTTAATATATATTAATTAATAATATATCTTAATTCAGTACTGTAAAATAAATTAAATGAAAATTGGTTTATATTATATTGTATTTATTTTAAGATACCAAAAAATATAAATTAGTATTTTTATAATATAAAAATATATAAATTAAATAAAGAAATAAAGCTTAAAATAGTTCAATGGACAAAAATAATCAATAAAAACAATTTTTTTTAGAAAAATAATTAAAGCTTTATGTAATATTTCTTTTTACTTTTTAAAAATGTAGTTATTAAGTTTCAATTGAAATTTAAATACAAATTGTACTCTTTTTATTACTAATGTATATAGTAAAAATATTTGGATAATTATATAATTAAATAACATTCGTTAAATGTTTCGATGGAAAAAATCCTTCCATAATTAGAATTATATTTGTATATTTTAGATAGCGCAACATTTAATTGATATAATATCTTTTTTATAATATCTTTTTTATAATTCAATTAGGGAAGCATTTAAAAATAAAATATTACTTATTTTAAAAAAATTATTACTTTTCTAACAATAAAAAAATTTTAATATTTAATAATATGTAAAAATAGCTATTGTTTAATGAATATTTTTCAGATAACTAAACAATTATAATTTTGATGATAAATAATAATTGTATTATATTGTTTTATTATATTTTGATTATATTTTATTATATGCTTATCAATGAACAGTTTTGTACATTAATATAAATATTCAAATAAAATGAAATTTTACCTGGGCCAGATTCTTCATTATTTTCTTTTACGTTTAATGGAGTAAGAATTGTTTCTAACATATCACTGCACACTTGCATACTAGGTTCAACAATGAATTCAATAAATCCTATTTGAGACTCGGCTACTAAAGTATTATTTCGATCGCAAAGTGGAGAGAAAGGTAAGCCAAGTTCTCTCTCTTTGTCACCTTGGCGAAAAAATTCTTCTAAAAGCTGTGTTGTCCAGCTAATATAAAAAAAGAAAATATATTATGTTATATTTAACATATTTTAATTGTATCTTGAATATTACATATGCTTTATTAATAATATATTCAATTGACATTGTTAACATTTAATTGGAATTCAGTCATCGTCAAATTAAACTACGTTATATTAAAAATGTAATTAAATAGTATTTAAAAAAAATTTTAAAAAATACATACATATAAAATTAATTTAATAATTTTTAATTAAATAATTAATACAATTACTCAACAATCAACGTTTACTTTCAAATTATACATAACCGCTTTGCAAGGAATTTAGTGAATAAATATGTTGTATATATATACATATACATACTTAATTTATTTATTTGTTAACGTTCATATATATATACATACATATATACATATATATATATATATATATATATTCATTGAACACACAAGCACACACATATGTATTCATTTATTTGAAATTGAAATAAATTTTTTAAATTATTTATATAAAAATAGTAAGGTAATGAAACTTGAAATATTCAATTTTAATACTTGTAATTTAACTATTAGCTAATAATTTATATCTCATCAAATGTTGCAATTTTTAAAATTTGTTTTCATTTTTATTTAATTAATTTTTTTAATATAAATTTTTATTATTATGAATTTTGTATTAATTATAGGTAATGAAAAAATAATTTGAAATAGTTTGAAATTAGTTTTTACATTTGTTACGTAGCGGTATCCATTGTTTTATTTGTAAACTTTTATACTTTGAATTTATTGCAAATTTAATGAAAATATTAATAATGAACATTCAACTTTTCGTTTAATATATTATCAATTGATAAATCGGGTGCAATTTATGGTTAATAATTTACCGGTGATGTAAATCCCACCGTTTAGCAGGATGTGAAATATCACAACAGTGAAGCACGAGGCTAACAGCTTTGCTTTTGTCAACTTTCGGCTCAGCTAGACTTAATATATTCTTCATATTCTTCAGTTGCTGGAAGTGAAAGCTCATATCGGTTGCTAAGACCATATCGATTACTAGAGTTCTAAACTCACGAAACTCTTCTATCGAGAGATTTTGTACAATATTACACTCATCTTCACGTAATATTCTGTAGTAATAATAAGATAACAAGAAAACATTTATATAAAAAAATTCCAATAAAAGAAACATTTATTAATATAAATAATTTATGTAACTAATTATGCTAATTATTTCAATTCTAGTGAACATGAGATTAATACGTAAATATTGATCAGAATATTTTAAATTTTATTTAAAATTATGGATAAAATTGTAATTTGACAATCATGTTGACTTGTACGCATCCCTCAGATTACATGTTAGGGTGGTTTAAATTATATGACAATATAATAAAGTGGACACTTTATTAAATGGAAATAAAAGAATGTTTGCAAATGGTAATTGTATGATTTGATCGGTACAAATATAAACATATATCTGCGAACAGAAATCTGTTGTCTAATGAAATAGATTTAATTCATATGAATTTAAATTTATTTTATAGATAATATTTATTAAATAAAATATATTGAAATAGAAATATTTTTAGTACTTAATTATTAGTAATAATATATGATAACATTACGTTCTCCAAATTATGATAGCTACTTCAAAAACTTTTTAACTTATATTTGATATATAATTTAATATTAAATATACAGAATTACTATATTAAAAAAAACCGATTTAGGTGAAGAAAGAAAATTTAAATTATTATATATATTGAATTTTTTTATATTACAATACAGATAATTTATTATAATAGAATATAATTGAGTGATAGCACTCGATAATTTTTTGATTTTTTAAATAAATGTTATTTGCAATTTGAAATATTCAATGTAAAGTTATTTTTACTGCATACAAAAAACTTTTTTCAGTGAAATTGATTATTTATAAATGTCTATGAATTATGATAGAGGTAACATTATATGACTTTTGAGAAACAATGATTAATATTATATAACGGTAGACATTTATTTTATATATACCGGAAACTTGCTGAGATGTGATGATTTTCTAGTACGGCTCGGTCATTATAAAGTAAGGCTGCTTCGCTCCCAGACATAACATGAAAGTTGTTAGTCGTACCCGTGTGTTCGTAATCATGAATCAGAGCTGCCACAAGAGTTGCAAAGATCTCCAAATCTGTCAGCCAATTCTAAAGTACCAATGTTCTTCATATTTATATGTGTATATTTATCAATACCCTTTTCAATATTGAGGAGTTATTTAACGTATGCGTGTATGGAAGCATACTACATTCATACATACACACATAACTGCATACATTCATATAAACGCATTCATACAAACCCACCTATATATATATATATATATATATATATATATTCATATTTTAATGATGTTAATGCCGAACAAGCTTCGTTTATATATATTTTACTTTACAATATAATTAAAAAATGAACTCTTAATAATTATAGTTAAAAATGATATAATTCACCTTACATAATTTAATAATACAACATTTAATACACACACACACACACATATATATAAGTATATATATAATATATATTTATTATATATTATATCTTTTAATATCAATTAAACGAAAATGAATATACCTTTCTTTAAAGTGATTAAACAATATCAAATAACCAATAAATAAATGAAGTAAAAAATATTTTTAATCATTAATAAATTTATCAAATTAATAATCGATAAATTTGTTTTATTCGGAAATATTATTACTTATTAACTTAATTAATTATTATTCAGAGAAAATATAAAAACGTCATATATTCCATTATTCTACATGAATATCTAATTAGAATGATATAAAACTAATCAAGCATTTGTTTAATTGTTATGTTTAATTAGTTCTCTTGTTAAGACTTAACATTTTTAAAATTATTTTATACATAAATTTTATTAAGAATTTCTTACCAGGTATGAAATGATAGGCGATATTTCATACAACTCTATTTACATGATCAAAATATGTAAAATAGTAAATTTTTTGTTAAAATCAGTTTATTTCATATTGCTTATTATTTCCGGGGTAATAGATATTTTAATTAATGATTTGAAAACTTTCCACATAGAATTTTCAAGATTATAGTTTATTCCATGTATTGTAGAGCATGTCTAAAACGACTAGATGTTTTCACTAATCTCCCATATATTATACAAATCTATAAGTGTTCAAAATAAATGATAATTAGTAACAAGAATAAATGTAAGTAAATTTAATTAAAGAAATGTTTATGCTGATTTTAGTTTTTTTATTCAATAGTTTAAATAATAATCGAAATTAATAATAAAATTTGTATTTAAAATTCTATATCTTGTTCACACAATATACAATGACATATCTTACCATTAACCCAGTGCGACAAAGTATGTAATGCATTGTCTGTGCGACGTCGGCTGCGTGGAGATTATTGTGATATGGATTGCGATATCTACAATAACCTTCTTCAACTTTACCGAGAAAGTTCTCAAGTATAGCTGTGGGTACTTTAAACTTATGAATCATTCCGTAACGGCTGAGAAGGTCGTATCCTAGGTATTTGACCGGTGTGCCTTGTGCTGCTTCACTTAACGAAAATACATCGAAGGACCACTCATCCAGTGTCTGTAATTTCATTATATTTTTTTATTGACTTCAATTTCAGCTTTTATTTTTTTTATTCCTTTCATTTTATGGATTTTTGAATACTAGTAAATTTTAATTAATCTTTACAGTGACAGAACATCAAAGTCAAATGGTTATTTACATTTCATAGTATTATTAATAAAAAATATAAATATGAATTATTACTATAGAAATTTCAATTGAAATAAGAAACTAATAAATGAATAATATATAAGATAAATAATGTTTGTAAAATTTATATGTGCATAGACGAATATTCGAATTAGGAAATTGATAAATATTTTGTTAGATTTAAATTATTTTATTGTGTTAATAATATTTTTAGATATAATTATATTCTGTTATTAGTTATATTGAATTTTTAATTAAATTAATACTCAGTTTAATAAGTTTACAAACCCATAAATATTACTGTAATATGTATTAAATATAACTGCATTCATAGGTTTATTAAATGAATTGATTTTTATATTTTTAAAAGTTAATATGTAATATTAATATTAATATTAATATTAATATTACATTATTATCGTGCATTTTAGAGCATTTTAAATATTAAGTTAATCAAAATAGTATTAATATTATATAGCCAGTGATATTATATATACTACGATGCTAGATAATATTAGCTCCACTTGCTTTGACAGAGATAAACAACGGATCTAAATTTTTAAAGTCTCAATTCCCAGAATCAAATATAATTTCATATTTTATATTTAATATCAAGTGTAATTAGACTTTAATGATTAATTAAACAAATATCTTAAAATTATATTATCGTTTTATTATATCTGTAAAAATGCATAGAAATTAGCAATGTAGTAATGAAATGGCAACGGATAAATGATATCAAATAACTTTACAGTTGAAATAATTTACCTTAAGAACTTTAACAATGTTAGTAGGGAATTGCATTAGGGCTGCATTAGCAACCCGCCTATATATGCGATCGACAAAGATACCAGCTCGGATAGCGTTAGCAACTGAACGGAATTTAGGTTTTTCATCTACGCGTCGTTTCGTTGTTGCCAGCTGACGGGTAAATGTCGAGGCGAGCCATTCTCGCACCTCGGGCGGCACTGCGTCTGGCTCAACTTCAGATAGTTCGTCATCCTCGTCAGCTAGTCGCCTATGAGACAGTTAATTTTGCGCATTCATGTTATTATTTATATTTAGTTTCTGCCTCCATTTATTACTGTTTATATTAATACATTTATTATTATTATTATTTTTTTTTTTTATTCTATTTGAACTAAAAGGTATAGTTTTCGTGTGATGACTTCTAGCGTATTCGCATATGAAAAAATTATACAGTGGGAGATTACAATAGTTACAAATATAAGAAAAATGATAGACCATCCATTCATTATCACAAAAAATATATTTTACTTTCTTTTATGATTAATCTTATGTATTTTGTTTATCATCAGAATACTATTGATTTTCATCTAATTTTGGCTTGAGCATAGTTTTGTACAGTTCAGTTAATGATTACGTATTTACACACATGCATATATATATATATATATATATATATATATTCTTATATAAAAAATTATAACCTTTTGAGATACTCGAGTTGAGATCAGTATAAACATTCATTTTCGCTTATCATCATTTACAAAATTACTTGTAGATTGAATATCTGAGGCAGTTTATAATTAGGTTCTTACTTTATTAATTAAAATTTATTTATTCCAGATAATTCAATTTTTTACTTATAAATAAAAGTAAATGAAATTTAATACAAACAAATTTTAACTGATAAAATTAAAATCACAATAGAATTATAAAATTTTGAGGTATAAAAAGATTTAACTCTGCTATTACTAAAAATGCAATTCATTTGTGTAGAGATTATTTTAATATTAATATTTTTATTGTTTATATAATTAAATAATGTATAAAATCACATAATTATCTGAACTGTATTTGCATACTAAACCGATAAATATTAAGGTTTAGTTCGATATTGAATATTAATATCATAATCTGTTCTTCTTATTTATTATTCATTAATCAAAACATCTTATAAAAAAATATTAATATATATAATTGAAGAGCTATTTTCAATGTTACAAATTACATAAGTCAACCATGTATTGTTAAACTATCACAAAAAAAGAGAATAATGTTTAAGAATGATCTTTCTTATTTATTTACAGTAAAATTGACAGTATTGATAATAATAACTTTTTATATTATTTCTGAATCAAATAATTCAGAAAATAAATGTTATTAAAAAATAAAATATATTTTGATAAATATTTTATTTGAAATTTTATCGATGTAATTTCATCAATATAAACTTCATTAATATTGTATGTATGTTTTTTTAAAACTCTTACTATTTTATGAAAGATGATAATAATTAGTAATAATTATTAGTACCATAATAATTAACACTATGATATTCCCACTACAATAATAATTTATTTATATTATTATATACTGAAATATTTATCATGTTTAAATATAGAATTTTTTCTTATTGATTAAAAAATATATATTTATAATTTTAATATACAAGAATATTATATAATAATGCAACAATTCATGAATTGGCAGTAAAAATGAATGCTTTTCTTGCATCGTTTCAGTAAAAAAATATTTTGATTGCTTTATAATTCTAGTGCAATATATTTAAAAAGATAAATATTATTAAAAAATTTAATGAAATTAAAAATATCAAGTAATTTTTATATAAAGCAATAACTATTTTTAAATATACGTCACTAGTAATAACATGAATATCTTTATTTTCATTATTCGTGAAATTTAGATTAATTCGAATTATTATAAATTAAAATATATTTAGTAAATCCTAATTAAATGTAAACTGTATAAAAATGAATAAGAATATGATTTAAAACAAAGAAAATTACTTAAACATATAGATAAGACCTTTTATTTTATATGTTGAAACCAACATATAGTATAGGTATGTATTTAATGCACTATTAAATAAGATACGGAAGATAAAATACAGAAAAGAAATAATCAAAATGAATGAATGAGAAAGAGAAAAATTAAAAATTCAATTCCAATAATAAACAAACCTACGACATATGTCCTGTTGACCGATGATTTTCCTGTCCAGTAGTTCTGCATCTCTATAAAGTAAAACAGCGAAACAAATAACAACTATAACATTGAATATAAAAAATGAAGACTTAGAATATGTTAATTGACTTGTATGCCTCTATATTTCTCAAGTAATTAATACACGTCTGTCCATTTTAGTCCTTTGGCTACAGGCTTCATAACAAAAATTTAATTAATAGTCATTATTTATAAAGAACACGCCTAAAACTTCTATTACATGATTCCCATATATATTATATATGTGATTATCATTCCATTCTATATAATAAAATTTTTTTATCCTTTTTTATTTGATTTTATAAAAGATTAGATTATGAAGTTTCAAGACCGCCGATTGTCGGCATCGCCGGCCTTTTAGATATCAGATTTCTGTAAACACTTGGATGAGAATTTTTCGTCTACTTGTTATGTTTTGGTTTCAAGTGACCCGTAATGTTTATATGGTCATCGGGTAATAACATCGCCCGGATTTTATAAGGCAAGCACGCGGCGTGCCTCGCTCTCTTGCTAAATATCTCTTGCCTCAGTGATTTAGTATATACTGTGACAACGACACGTGGCCACATATTCGGCAACCAACTTAAAAATACACGTGCATTATTAAAAAGAAATCAGCAGATTAGGTAGTGATTTTACACTGAAGCCAATTGGAATAGTAATGAAAAGGGACACATCAGCTACGCAGTAAATCAACACACCTTGTCGGCAGTTTACAAGGTACATCTTTTTATATTATTAAATAAGCTAGTCACACGGGTAAACTGACGCTCTCTCGAACTAACACTTCGACCCTGTACAAGCCCATAAGAGTCGACACAAGTGACGCAATTCGTCAAGCACATTGTCAAGGCCAGACAACAATATATCGAATAACCGACTATAAATACATTTCATCAAGTCCTTCAAAGCTCGAAGGCTTATCATTTATGACACTTGCCTGTGACTAGTCTTTTTTACTGTTCCCATCATATTTAAAACCATAATTTCCATCAAAACGTCTTACACTCTATCAAGTATAGTTATTCCGGCTATCAAGCATACTTGATTCAAACACCATCTTCTCATGCTACCTCATGAGCATGATTGACTACATCGGCTGATATTTACAACATCAGCATAATATCAATTACAAGATACACAGTAATATCCATAGAATCTACGATAATCAAGAAAGCAAGGAAACACCCTCATTACTACAATAGAATAATGTTCTCTCTCAACAACAGTGCAATATTATTATAATATTATTAGTATTATTACAATATTATAATAATATTAATTTTACCAGATAATAAACATTGATTTTACTAAAATTACATGATATATAATATTTTTCAGCCCTTCCTCTTATTATTTCCTTTTAAGTTATCATGACGAGAGATTAATCCACTGAACTATTGAATTGGCAGTCTGTTCGAGAATGCGAGAACATTTTCTTGCCACGACTTCCCACGGTCGCTGACACTCGAGACGGTCAATACATCTGGAAAACTCCAGTGAATAATAAGATTATTTATTCTTGCTTATCTAAAAACGTGCTCATGCTTTCCAGTGCAGTAAAACCTTATGTGTTTGTTGCCAAGAAAACTCCAACGTAGATTCTGAACAAATATCAGATGTGCATAAAGTATCGAGTACAAACATTTCCTAAATTTCACTGCAACCCAAAAACCCCGGACGTGCGACAACATGCAATAGCCGTACGTGCGCACTCGGCCTTTAAGACAATGCTTGCATTGTTCTTGACTACGCCGCATCTGGTCGATCGCATTGGAAGATCGACCACGCCCAAGCGGACCCTTCGTCTAGCCAAGTCCCAGAGAAGAGAGAGGCGACCAAGGAGAGGTGACCAATAGTAAAGGCTCCCCACTTTTCGACACTTTTCCGATTAGCATATTCGGGACTGAGCCCGGAAGGAAGTGGAAATGAAGGCGGCATAATCTATTGTGCTGCCCACCATCAACCTCTGATTGGTTAATTGAAAATAGAAGGGGTTCCAAGTGGATCTGGATTAGTGAACTATTTAAGAAGGACAATGTAATGTACCACAGCTTATTCTTATTCCTATTCTTCTCATGCTTGAAAGGATAAGTCACGACTTACTCTCACTGAGGAGGAACGGAGACAAAGTCGTTCAGCTGAGTCTAGTATAAGTTCGTTCTACGACTGTGAATCAATATACAGTTAAAATTGATCTCATCAAGATTAGATTGCATAGGACCAGACCACTTGTAATCTCATTTGGAGACAAGGAAGGAATTTAAGAGCTGCAATTATTGAAGGGGAACTTCACATCAAGCCAACGAAGAGAGACTGGAAGAATCCCGCTACACTGCAAGTAAGTCCTTATCGCTAGTACTGATTCTTCGTCTCTCGGCTTTACTCTGAAAACGGGCGGCTAAAATTCCGACTAGTGAATCTTCCCAAGCATGCTCTAAATGCAAGACCAGCTGTTGACGCCACACAGTGGCTTTTCATTTCCTCCAACAATCAGCGATTCGCGCCACAATGGTAGCGTACACTTCCGCAACGATCATCTGTTGACGCCACACAGTGGCTATTTCATTTCCTTCAACGATCAGCTGTTCGCGCCACACTGGTAAAGCACATCGCAGCAACGATCAGTTGTTGACACCACAGGTGGCGCACAGCTCCGCATAATCTCTATTTTAAGCTCGTACACGGCCCATTATTTAGAGGTAACTGCAACATGTGTTGAGTTGAAACACGGCAAGATTGTAGTATTCGACCAGAAGACTCACAATAACCATAACCTCAAAAGTGATAATATTCAATAGATTATTTCTTTTCCTATTTCTTTTCACAGTAAATCATAATCTCATCAGTTACACGCAGAGAATAAGAAATTGATCATCTTCTAGTTCTCCAATAAAAAGGTATATCTCAACGCCACAAGATTATTAAGAAATATAAAAGTCATTTGTAATCTTATCACGGTTAATGTCCCAACTTGGAAATAAAATGAAATAAATGGAATTTACCAGCAGTAATAATTATATGTATTAATTATTGAATCAATGCATTAATCCACATTTTCCACACAACAACTAGTGGTTTTATTGTTCTAAGTTGATTTTACACGTTTGGCTGACAGGTGAGATTAGTGGAATTATTTTTTGAACACAGTTCGAGCCATAAACTAAACCCTTAAAATCGAACATGCACTGTATATAATATTAGAAAATATTTATACATTTCTTTTATATCATTTATACCATTATTTTATATATACTTTAACAAAGTTGTATGCATTAATAGGTAATTATCAGAAATTTTCCAGAATATGTAGGAAATTCTGGGTATTTTTTATCTCATAATATAGAAGCTGTATTCATATTATACCAATATCAGTTTTAGTTTAAAACTCTAATATCATGAGTATCTAATAAAAACTATTCTACGAAAAATGAACGCTTTAAGCTGTTCCACTGAAATCCACTGAAATATTGAATTGGCAGTTCGAACCATAAACTAAACCCTTAAAAACGAACAATAGGTAAATACATATACTGTATTATCTTTCATATAAGTAAAATAAATTATTTTTAATTTTTTTCGTTATTTTCCTAATAGAATTTATTCAATATTATAATATAAAATATTCTGAACTTTAAATATGAAAATATACCTTTTCAAAAACATGAAGATAAATCTTGTTTTACCTTTGTTTTACAGAAAATATTTTATAGACACTTTGATGCGATTAAATAATTCTTATAATTTGTTTAAAATATAATTTGAATATTTAGTAATTAAACGAAATTTATGAACAATTATTTTATAGTTAATAAATATACTTTACATGAAATACATCAATTACTAAAATACAATACATGTACTCTTCTCTAAACATCTTAAAAATAAAATTTTTTTAAAATCTAGTATTTAAATATCTTTAACGAAAAAAAGGATACGAAGATTCTCTATAAAAATGGAGAATGGGCAAATAATATAATAATTAGTTTATAACTAGAATTGTAATGAAATCAAATGCTGTACCCTCACGATCAATTATGTTTAATCATATTAAAATACTTTTGATTGAAATCAAAATGATAAAATTGAATTATGAGTTTTAAATAACACTAAAGTTATAGAATTGTGTTATAAATTTTAATGAATTTAGAAGATAGTATTAACCGTAATAAAATAAAGAACTTATTCACAATAAAATTATATTTAAAATATTATCTGCTACGAAAAATTTCTATTTTAAAAATATTTATAAATATTTTTTATTTTAATTTCACTTTAATTATTTTTTGTGTATATATTAAAATTAATATATCTGAATAAAATAGAATATATTTAATATAATCTAATTACATGGATATTAATAAATCAAAATGGATTCTATTAAAAAATAATAGTATTTAATAATTTCATTTTAATTATTTTTACACTATTTGTTATATATAATACTATATGTATAATAATTTTATATATTCACTCTATATTATATATATTCACTCGAGAATAAATTAATGGTAAAAGTGTTGAATTATTTCTTTCTTTTAAGTTGTTTTCTTCCTTCATGTTAATCTAAAAAGGTTTGTGAAACGATGTATAATAAAATGTGTGTGTATATGGCAAGAAAAATTTTTAAAATGTAGGTTTCCTACTTTTGCTTTTATTGTTTTTAATTTATATTTTTCTATAAAAGATATTTTGTTAGAAAACTGATGTTATGCATATTATTTAGTTATGGTATATTAATTGTAATTTAAAAAATAATGAAATATATTTTATATTTCATTCGAATTAATTTACATTATTTATTATTATTTACAATTGTTAACTTATAACTTATTGTATTATTTTTTAAGTATATATATACCATGTGAAATATTATATATTTTTTATATTACAAATTTATTAAATACATATTTATTTTTTAGAATATATTAAAAAAGGCATCATAAATAAATTAAAATTTATATAAAAAAATTACATATTGTTGATTTTCATATAATTTTTTATATTAATATTATGATTAGAGTAAAATATTTATTTTTACTTTTAAATATGTATAATTATATAAATTTGCATTGAAATAAATTATAAAAAATATAACAATTCATTAGCTTTTAACCATACAAAATGTACCTTTAATATTACTTTCTAATATTCGTATAAAACTTATCTTTGAAGAATTTTATTTACACAGTAAGTGATGATTCTTGCTGAAGGCTGGAATAAAATTTGAACACTTTTTATTAATTCTATTCAATTTAAATTTAATATTTTTAATTCTTGGAGAATTTGAATATTAAGTTACATAAAACATACGCTACTGAGGGAAAAAGTAAAAAATCAATATTATCGTGCAATACATAGTACATATACATAAAATTTTTAGAAAGGATGTTAATTAAAAAAGTATAGTCGAGGGCTTGCATATAAAAATATTGTACTTTTTAGTAGGAGAAGAAAGGGAAATAAAAAATGTGAATATTTATCGTAACCTGGACCAAACAGGAGTTCGAAGCATCCGCTTCTGAATGGCTACAGCATCGCTCTGTAGTTCATCGGAATCGACATCGCTGGTCAATTGTGCTGATATTGTCGAAGGTCTTGACGGCAGTTCTTTCACTCTACACGATGTACGTAAGGTCGCCCTAAGGTAGTGCTTGTTAGTCTTACATAAATGTTATTACAAATAGTTAGTCATTTGATTTCAATAAAGGAAGGCATAGTGTCGTACGAAGAAATAAGAGAAATACAGAAGAGATTAGAAAGGGCGGGAGAGTTGTGTAGATATCTGTGTGTGAGTATACCTGACATTGACAGAGCAAGGTAGAGAGAGAGAGAGAGAGAGAGAGAGAGAGAAATAAAGTTCATTTTGTAAAATGAATTAAAAACAGCTCGGTATTTAAATAACAATTTTTTCAAGTCCATTATATATATTTTAAATATTAATAAGTTCTACGACCCTATACATTGAATGGTAAGTAAAATTCGAAATCCAAATAGCCAAACATTTTGTGTTAATGGCTTTTAAAGTATAAATTAATAAATAGGTTCTCAAAAATTAAAAATCGATTAATAAGCTGACTTTTTAAGTGTACAACAAATATTATACTCATAAATTGAATAAAGAATGAATATAGAAATAATTTAGAAACTGTAAAACAAATAATTAAATAATTAAGAATGAGCTAATTCCTAGTTATCAAATATATTAATACTAATTAATGCAAACAATAAAGTAAAGTTTAAACATTTTTATTTTAATTAAACCTTTAAACATTTTTTATTTTAGAAAAAATTAAATCTTTTCTTTTTATCTTATAAAATCTCATGCTATATCTTTCTCTTCCCCCCTCTCTCTCACTCGCTCTCTTTCTCTCTCTGCATATATAGATGAATATCCCTCTCTTCCTCTTTCTCTTTTTCAAAACTTATTCGGTCAAAGTCTATTTTGACTGTAGATTTGCAAACAGTAGAAGAAAAACAGATTATTTAATTCATTATTATAATTGTAGTGAATTCTGTAGCTCAAATTATTATTGTCAGATCTCTATGTGATCTTATTATTTTAATAATTATTCTTATAATTGTACTATCTATTAATATACTATAGTAAATCATATTCTTTCTTATTAATAAATAATTTTCAAATAAAATTCCTATTCGGGATTGGAGCAACTTCGAAGAATTTTAAAATCGGAAAAGTACAAGCTTTCGGACGCTTATGTTTATAAACATTGATTCTGCGAATTCTTAAATAGTCTACACCTTATTGTCTAGCATTCTACAATATTTCCGCATAGCAACGACGATTGACAATTCTCGACGTCATCGATCGTCATTCGCACATGACAGTTCTGACGTCATCAAGACTTTCGGCCTAGCAACAAGCCCGAGCACTGTTGCCAGCGTTGCAAGCTAACACGCTAATATTTAAGAGCAACTCGCCACGCACCGGGGCTCACTGTAAATTTACCAATCGTTCACTCATCTGTTTTCGCTCACAGTATTTATTAATCCATCAACTACCAGTTATTAACCACACAGCCACTAAACTCCGCCTATCTAAGCAATCACGAGTGCTAATTGTAATTCAATAGTGCATATTAAACTAGAAGCGCACCACCTACACACTCGTCACAGAATTAGGTAAGATTTGAATTTCTGTGAATTTAATTAAAGGAAAACCATATATTGAAGGCGCAAGAGCGCCAGCCTTGCATCTCGATAAGTATAAAACAGTTCGCAATGCTCCCGCGAACAAACGCACTTGAGCTATTAATCACCAGCGACGACTTAGAACGTTTCTAGAAAGGCATAAACCAGTTCGCAAACCACCGCGAACGGCCACACCAGAACTATTAAACACCGGCTAACAGGGCATAACCACAAGGAAGCTTCACGACAGCCGCAGATGAAAATACTCATCTCGGCTTCAAGGAGCAATTGTTCGAACGTCACCTACACGTTGGCACTACTCAAGGAAGTAGAGAGACTTACAGTTCATACTGCTGGGAGTAGTAAATTCCGTCATCACGTGAAAATTACTGAAGGAGTTTCACAGATACCAACATTATTATGTAATTTATGTAACATTATTGTGTAATAAGTAAAATAAATAGAAAACCCAAGATACGCTGTGTGTTGAATTGAATTAATTGCGTCTGCCTTCCCCACTTGGCAGCAATTTCTCCCACCTTACATCACTGGGAGGCTTTTTTAGTCTGATCCAAGACGATTCCTGAATTTTATTTGTGATAAAATTTAATTATATTTATATATTTTTTATGAAAATATAAAATATTATTATAAGGTAACACATTGTTTCATTTGAATAAATTCTCAATAATTTATCGTTGTTTGAATATCTTAAAAATTTTAAGTTAAAATAATTTTAAAATATAAATGAATATTTTAAAATAATATTAGTGATAAGAATGGTAAAGGTTGCTGTTCGGGATTGAAACATTTTCCAAGACCGTTGACTCTCAGGATTGTCGGTTTCTCTAGTTCTCAAGCTTCTGTAAACATTTTCCCCGATGCTCTATCATAACAAAACTCACTACTATCTGCCTCATCACGGTGTATTTAAATCAGATAGCAATACTACAAAATTAAGAGCGGTATTCAACGACTCCAGCACATCAACATCAGGATACTCGATCAATGATCTTATGCACACGGGTGCCAATTTGAACACAGAAATTTCAGACGTGGTAATCTGGATAGGTCGACATCGACATCTGTTCGCTACAAAATTAAAAAAAAATGTATAGACAGATAAAAGTTCACAAGAATAATTGGGACCTACAAAGAATTCTTTTGAATTGACGAACAAACCAAGGAAGTGCCATATCACCTAACAACAGTTACCTATGAGGGAAGTAGATATCCTCTTGCCATGCCTTCCGTCACTCATGGAAGATAGATCGATGACATTTTCGGAAGTACAGACACTTCAGAACAACTAACTGTAGTCGGAGTACAATTATGAGACTTCTGCATGGCGGGCGATTTTCCATTGGCAAAATGGTATGCAACTCACCAAGATTTTATCACCGAAATCAACGCAGATAATAATCGGATCACCTCAATTACGTCCGACAATTGCTCTAACAAAATTCTTGGATTACGGTGGTCTCCTTAACAGGACACGTTTACGTTCACGACAGGAAGGGCGTCGGTTCAAGTTGGTAACCTCACAAAAATCTCATGTTATCTGAAGTGGATCAGATATTTGACCCGGATTTTGTATTACCTTTCGTGATAAAGGAAAAAATATTCATGCAGAAGCTGTGGCGGTACAGGCTCAAATGGGACGAGACACTGCCATCATAACTTTCTGCACGATGGCTGATAATCAGAAAAAATCTCGCCAACCGGACTGACTCTGACCCCCACGTATGGTACTAGAGCATACTATGGTAGCAGGGAAAGCCTTTCACATCCATATGAAGGATTCAACGCGGTATATCAAGATTCTCGGCTCGCAGAGGTATTCCGCATACATAATATTCAGATTGTGGTACGATCGTCATCGGGTTGATGCAGCGCTCTAAGACTATGAGTTCAGGCAATCTCTCAACCAGCTCACCATCCCAAGGATGGAGCTGGCAGCGGCCCGTTGTTTCTAAAGTCATACAGTACGACCAGACTACATGGAACGTAAATTCAATCGAATAAAATTAGAAAAATTCAATTTACTATTTATACTTATTTACAAATATATTTTTCATGCAGTTATTGTATTCGGGATTGAAGTAATTTCCACGACCGTTGGCTCTCGGCATCGCTAGTCTCTCTAGTTATCAAGTTTCTGTAAACACTTGGGTTCGAGAATTTTCGTGTACTTATTATGTTTTTGATTCAAATGGCCTACAATATTTATATGGTCTTTGAGTAGTAACGTTGCTTAGAATTCTCGAAACTTCTAGAGTTCTCTTTCTGCGCCTCGTGTAAAATTTCAGTATAGCAACAACGATGTTCGGTTGCCAGCTAAGTAAGCTGCCGAGCGGATATGTAAGGAAAGCACACTACGCCTGGAAGCTCATTGTAAATTATTCAGTCAAACAGCTACTCAGTTATGAGCCAGTCAGCCAAAAATCATTCAGCCAAACACAGACAAGGTAGCAGTTGCAAGCCTTTACAATGCTAGTGCAGCCATGCACACATTCTCAGTAGAGCCGCCGGAGAGGAGGCGTTCCTTAAGTGGACGCCGTGGTCCGTGGAATGCTTTTAAGAAGATAATCACAAGACACACTGCTGGGTCGTTCAGGATGGAAGAAGTTCTTTCTCTTACAAGAAATGCCATGGAGGATGGTGCTCTCTCTCTCTCTCTCTCTCTCTCTCTCTGACGAGAGACGCCGTGGAGGACAAACGTACACTCAAGCTGAAGTCCTGAAGGAAGAAGGAAGAAGAAGCAAGAAAACTCCCTCAGCAGAGTCCGAAGCCAAATCTCCGTGTGACACCGCATAGCAGCTCAAGGTGTCGTAAGTCAATTTTGTCTAAATAAAGTTCCCAAGGATCCAGTAACCAATATCCTTCAAGGATCAGAGACACTACGTAAGGTCCCTCTTATACTAATAAAGCTATCGCATACTAAGCAGAGACTCTACGCTAGGTCCTCCTCATACTTCAACACCATGAACAGATTGGAGAAAATCAATAACAAGTTATCACCGCGTGGCACTACAGGAAGAAGTGTCAAGAGATTTACGACCTTTTACCTCTCAGTGTAGTAATCTACAACAAGCACGTTACATTAAGAGGATCCGGAGATATACAACCTCCTCTCCATGCATATAGTGCATACTGATGCTACGTGGCAACCGACAAGGAATTCTCCCAATAATTCTCATCACCAACTTAGAATCATTATAGTGTAGTTTGTAAAGTAAAACCCAATAAACAGCTCGAAACACAGATGTGGTAAATATTCAATTAATGCACTACACCTTCCACTTGCCCGCCATTTTTCTCCCACCATTACATCTGGTGGTCTTAGTGTAATTCTAAACGGTTGCTTGTGATTAAATACATTTGTAATGAGCAAATTAATAAAATGATAACATTCAATAAACTATATTGTTATATATATTATATAAATATTAAATAATTAGATTTTAAATTCTTATATAATCTATGTAATTAAAATTATGATTGTTCCGTTGATATTTAAAACATAAAGGTGAATTATTTAATAACGATTATTTAATAATAATTTAAAGATTATTTATTAATAACAATTATTGAATATTAATCTGCGTAATGTTTAATGTTTCTATTGTCTATTTCATAAAAATTCAGTTGTTATTGCTGCTTATTCTTCAGATTTACAAATTTTTTTGCTGTTTTTCCTGAATTTCACTTCATACATAGATCAGATTTTTAAAGATGTTGTGGCTTAGTATCACTATTTTTCTATATAATAACTATTATGTTGATTAAAAATTGAATCTATTTATTAAAAAATAGTTGTTTGTTTCTTTATAATTCACAAATAACTTAGTTAAAACTGTATACGCTTCTACTAGGAATAAAATTGGTTAATGTGGTTGCCAAAGAATATCTTCGACGCTTTACTATTGACATTGATGATAAGAAAGTTTCGAAATAAAAAAGATCGTAGTAAATAAATATAAAAAAGGTAATAGTGAAATAATACACGCGTATATGCACACGCCGCGCGCACACAGACACTAAGAACATACACAAGCACGAATGTAAATAATTTGTAAATATTAACTAAAACTAAGATAATTTTAAATCAACTCAGGTAAGCTGAAAATAAAATAAGTATCATAAACAAGGAGGTTATTGTTGCGTTAAAAACTTGTTCTTTATGCTTCAGCTTTATCAAGTAATTATATATATATCAAATTATATTCTTTTATTATTGTATGTTTAAATTTATTATTTAAATATTTAATTATGTTATTCCATAAATTCTATAAATTTGAATAATACTTTGCAATTCCAAACTTAAATAGTTTCATTAATTTATAAATATATAATTTGCCATTTTAATTAACATAGAATAATTAGAATAATTTTAATGAATGTCGTATTTTACTTAGGACCGCCCAGTTGCAGAACACAATAATATCTTTCAATCCATATTATAGGTAATTTATTGTCAAAATTGGCATATTATAGCAATAAAATAGAATATAATTTATATAAAATTAGATTCCTTTACCTAAATTAAAAGGTGGTTACTCAAAAAATAGAATCTATTATTAAAAAAAAAATTATTTATCGCATATCAGACTCAAATTATATTAATATATATATTTGATATAAATAATAATAATTTTAGATAAACATTTTAGATTTAATAAAAAAGTTTGAGGCTTTATTTAAGATTATATTTTTAGTAAACTAATAATTTTATTTGTATATAAATAAGTTTTTTAATACAAAATTGCTCAATGTAACAGTGAACTGTTAGAAAGTAACTACTAACGAAATCGAATGTCATATTAGTGCAATTCGCATACATCCAAATCTTATTATAGTCAATGAAGTTTTTAAATTCGTTTCATACGTACAAAGAATTTTTCTTATTATTTACTGATTGATGATCATTCACACTCATGAATATATGCCGCATGCACAGCCAAATGTACACATACGCGCGCATACAGACGCATGTAAGTATAATAATTTTCATACGTACTGTTACACTATTTTTATATTACATATATATCATTTTAGATGAAGTATAATTACAATTGTTTTAAGTATTATTCTATAAACATAAAATATTATTCATAAACATACAATGCCAATGAAAATATATTATAATAAATATTATCGTTTAAAAATAATATATTAAGTACTATATTCTTAATATATTAAATATAAATTATAAATTATAAAAAAAAGTATTGAATATGATTTTTTACATATTTGATAAATTTCGTAAAATTAGTAAAACATATTTTCAGAATTACCTACAAAACAGAATTACTATGTTTTATTTTGTTAATATAATTCTTTTTTATTTGCAATACAATCTTAAACAAATTTAAAGTTTAATAATTTGAAATACATGATAGGATATTTTAATTATTTAACTTAATATTAAAATAAACAAAATTTTATATTATATATTTGGACGTTTTTTTACTTCTATATGGGTACTTACTTGGACTCTTCGCTGAAAATTGCTTCAAGTACTCGAGCAGCATAGTGTAAATTTTTTTGTAAAAGATCCACAGAAATTTGACCGTGTTGTAATTTATGCAAAAGGCATCTCAATCTATAAACAATATGTACACATTTCTAACTTTCAACGAATATCAGTTGTTTTTTAAAGGTGTTATATATGAAATGAAAACATTATTTAATCATATGTACATGTATGCATATTCATTATTTATATAATTCAGATATAATAATTGTATAATTAAATTATATTTTATAGTTACATTATATAATATTTATAAGTAAAGACGAATTCTTTTATAGAGAGTACAGTAGTCCACCTTGGTAGGTTACTTTTATATACCATGATACTTTCTAATAAATCAATAATACTTACAGAAATCTGTTAATATTATTACACATAACTAATAGTTATATCAAATTCATATTTTCTTGCAAATGTTTAAAATTGTTAGTAAAATGTTTGTTTTTGTGATTACAAATTTTTAAATTATATCTATAAAATTAATATTGTCAATATTTTACTTTGCCAAAAATTATTTAAGTTGCAAAAAATTATAATAATATAATAACTGTTAATTCAAAACATTAATTTATAGTTTCTGTTAACAAAAGATAAAATTTCAAATAAAATCTAAACTAATCTTTTTATATACATTTTTAAATTTAGTGTAAATAAAATAAAATTTTCCATTTACCTATCATATATTAAATATATTGCATAATGAACAATATGCAATTTTTAATTTATTTTATGACAAATATTTAACGAAGTTAGTTTGACTTTAGTGTACACACAACTTTTGAAATTTTATGAATAATTGCAATATATCCTTATAGTATATAGAAAGATGTATATAAATTTATATTTTAAATGAAAATATCTATTCCTAAAAATTCGATTTACTAATTATACTTATTTACACAAAGCGCCACTATATTTTTCTTGCAGTTATTGTATTCGGGATTGAAGCAATTTCCAAGACCGTGGGCTCTCGGCATCGCTAGTCCCTCTAGCTTTCAAGTTTCTGTAAACACTTGGGTACGAGAATTTTTGTGTACTTATTATGTTTTTGATTCAAATGGCCTACAATGTTTATATGGTCTTTGAGTAGTAAAGTCGCTTAGAATTCTCGAAACTTCTAGAGTTCTCTTTCTGCGCCTCGTGTAAAATTTCAGTATAGCAACAACGATGTTCGGTTGCCAGCTAAGTAAGCTGCCGAGCGGATATGTAAGGAAAGCACACTACGCCTGGAAGCTCATTGTAAATTATTCAGTCAATCAGTTATAACTCATTACTATATTTAGCCAG
The DNA here is from genome assembly GCF_000503995.2 of Ceratosolen solmsi marchali. Lineage (NCBI taxonomy): Eukaryota > Metazoa > Arthropoda > Insecta > Hymenoptera > Agaonidae > Ceratosolen > Ceratosolen solmsi. Next base: position 526,400 of record NW_011948447.1, on the reverse strand, counting down.
TGTCTTTCACTATACACCAATCATTCAGTTACATTCATTGTACTTACATAATTCAATCAGACTTCACAGCTATAAGCTAGTTATGTCAATACAGTGAAGCCATTATATCTAATATCAGTTCAATCCTAAACTACGAAATAATTTTAAAGCAGTCAAAAATGATAACAAGAACGGACACGACTATAAGAAGTGCAATATCTAGGCACTCATCACAGGATCCGGCAAGGCAACTGAATGGTTGTGAGTAAAAATACTACTTCGCAAAGGGTACCACTTTAATTGTGAGATAAGCACCAAGCCGCTAAGGGCACCTCTCTAATATGTTACTATTACGTGGCATTACACGAAGAAGTATCAGAGATTTAGGACCTCTTACTTTCAGAATAATAATTTGCCACCAAGCACACTATGTCAAGAGGATCCGATGATTTACGACCTCCTACTTGTGCATATATTGCATGCTAACGCTACGTGGCAACTGCCACCGAATTGCAAGATCTCACAGATTCTCAACACCATCTTAGACTCATTATTATTGTGTAATTTTTTGTAAAATAAAAGACAATAAACAGCACGACAGCAAATGTATGTGATTATTGAATAAATGCGCTATCCCTTTCACTTGCCCGCAATCCCGCAATACAAGGAAATAATTGACCACATAAAGCATGGTATCGGACCCTCCTTCACACGAAGGTATACCAGCAGCCTTTATTGAGAATAACTACAACATAAATAATCCCATACTCCCTTTATGAGTATGGTCGGCTCTCCCTGTTAATCTTTACAACGTTAGCACATGTCAAAAATAATCCCATACTCTCCTTTATGAATATGGTCGGCTCTCCGTGCTAATCCTTACAATCTTCCTTACGTGCTTCCCCTTCAAGGAATATACAAAATCCATTGCTGATCCCCATAAAATCATCGACGACATCGTCACCATCACCAAGGAGCAACTATATCATTGTGATAGAACATAATTCATTGTCTCCCACAAGGAGTAAATTCAGAACAAAAATAGTGTAATTGTCAATAAAACCAAATAAATGATGTTCTAACGAAGTTAACACATACTGTACATATTTACAGCCTTTCGAAACACTTATGTTCTTTTCTAAGCATCCTAAGGCGAGCGGTGAATAAACTAAACTATTCAACATTTTCAAATTTAGAAATTATTTATTGATAGTTATAAATATTGAGAAAACAAATGTTATACAACTTTTTTTTTAAATTTTCAAAAATAATACATTGTTATAATAAAAATTGATAATATGAAATAGTAATAAAAATATTATGAAAAATAACGACAAAATAGCAATTATAAATTTTATAAAATTACAAACGTTCTATTAATCAGTAACGAATATAAATGTAATATATACATTTTTGTTTATTTTTGATAATTAAATACGTTATTACGAATTATATTATTAATTAGATTTTTTACAAAGTTTCAGCTTTTCATAACATGTGAGCAAATATTATAATAGTTTTTACTATTTCTCAAAACATTTTTGAGCAAATTTAATAAATCAAAAACTTTATTTTTTTGTATTTTTCTGTAATTACCAAAATAACTAAGATTACAATCTCTTATATAGTAAGTATTTTAACAGCTTAAAGGATATTTAATTAATAATACATTTAAGAAAATTTTAAGAACAGTGAATCATTATTTAAATTTAAATAAAATCAATAAAATGAAGAGAAACAATAAAATTAAAAATATTTTTAAATTAAAAATATTTAAAAATTAAAAATATTTTAAAATTAAAAATATTATTAAATTACATTCATAAAAAATTAATTATTGCAATTTTTATAAATTAAACAAAAGTTTTTTATCCCAATTATACTTCAAATATATAAAAAATTAAAAAAATTTGATTATATTTTTAATATATTTTGAATTATTATTAATGAATTGCATTTAATATTATTAAATCAATGTCTTTTTCTTTAATTTTAAGAATTTAACAATTATCATTTACTATTGTACCTGAGGGCTGCCTTATCGCAGGCATCTAGAGTATCGACAGCAGGTAGAGATTCTGTTGTTAGATCTGTGGTGTCAAGATCTATGGATTGTCCTTGCGAATAGGCATTAAAGTTGACAGAGTGACTCGAGCTTTCGAAACTATCGCTTGTACTATTTCGATTTTTAGCAGAGCTCCGTCGTGTTATCGTCAATGTACCTTGTTCTGTAAATTAAATTAAAAAGTTTAGTATTTTAAGTTAGTATTTTAGTTTAGGAGTTATGTCATATTAAATTATATTATATTCCCTCTTATTTAAAACCATTCTATTTATTTAAATTAATAAAAGTGATTCTCACCAACAGAAACATATCTACAACTTTTTGGAATATTATATTTGAGAATATTTAAGCATCATAAAAAGAAAATTAAAAATAATTTCAAATCAAATGAAATGTTTTAAAAAGCCTGTTCTAGTTGTATATTTCCTTACATATGCATATTTTTATAAGAAAAACACAGTAAATTATTCGTATGACTTTTTGTAATTATAAACACCAAAATAATTCTAGAAAAAAATAAACACATACTTTGTTTCCGAAAAAGAAGAACTAACTTATTGCGATGTAAACAAATAATATAATGCAATTATTATTTTATAATTTCGACTATACTATAGGTTTAATAATGAATTTTAAAACAGAGATAAAAATAATTATTCTTGTATATAATATATTTATGAGATAATAACAATTATAAAATGATATAATATACCACAATATATTATAATATTATATAGTGCACTATTCGAGATTGAAGCCAGTTTAAAGACCGCCGATTGTCGACATCGCCGGCCTTTTAGATCTCAGATTTCTGTAAACACTTGGACGAGAATTTTTCGTATACTTGTTATGTTTTGGTTTCAAATGGCCCGTAATGTTTATATGGTCTTCGAGTAATAACATCGCCCGGAAGTTTCTATCGGTATTACGCCCTACCTTTCCTTTCGTCGAATTCTCGAAAGTTCTAGATTTTTCTTTCTACGCCTCGTGTAAGATTCCAGTGAAACAACGACGATGCTTTGTTGTCAGCTAAGTGATTTTACACTGAAGCCAATTGGAATAGCAATGAAAAGGGACACATCAGCTACGCAGTAAATCAACACACCTTGTCGGCAGTTTACAAGGTACATCTTTTTATATTATTAAATAAGCTAGTCACACGGGTAAACTTATGCTCTTTCGAACTAATACTTCGAAACCGTACAGGGTCGCAAGAATAGATCGGGCGAACTTTGCATTCCCTAAAATAGTCAGCACAATTGACGCAACAAGTCTTGGTCATTGTCAAGGCCAGGCTACAGTATATCGATTGATCGACCATTAATACATATCAAGAAATCCTTCAGAGTTCTAAGGCTTATAATTAATGACACTTGTGTGTGACTAGTTCTTTTACTGCCCAAATAAATAATTGAAGACACAATTGATTACTTAAAAAATTCCATTAAACATCTTACACCATATCAAGTATAGTTATTCATACATTAAGCATACTTGATTCAAACACCATCTTCTCATGCTACCTCATGAGCATGATTGACTACACCGGCTGATATTTACAACATCAGCATAACATCAATTACAAGATACACAGTAATATCCATAGAATCTACGATAATCAAAAAAGCAAAGAAACACCCTTGTTCGTTTTTAAAGGTTTAGTTTATGGCTTGAACTACAATTTCAATAGTTCAGTGGATTAGTCTCTCGGCAGGATAACTTCAAAGGACATAATAAGTGATAAGGCTGAAAAATATCATGTATTTAGTAAAACAAGGTTTATTATTTGTAAATGATTATAATAATATTGCACTGTTGTGTAGAGAGATAATTCTATTGAAGTAATGAGGGTGTGTTCTTTGGATATGACTGAGTATCTTGAAGTTGAAGTAATGCTGATGTTATAAATATCAGCTGGTGTAGTCAATTAATCATGCTTGTGAGGTAGCATGAGAAGATGGTGTTTGAATCAAGTATGCTTAATGTATGAATAACTATACTTGATATGGTGTAAGATGTTTAATGGAATTTTTTAAGTAATCAATTGTGTCTTCAATTATTTATTTGGGCAGTAAAAGAACTAGTCACACACAAGTGTCATTAATTATAAGCCTTAGAACTCTGAAGGATTTCTTGATATGTATTAATGGTCGATCAATCGATATACTGTAGCCTGGCCTTGACAATGACCAAGACTTGTTGCGTCAATTGTGCTGACTATTTTAGGGAATGCACGACGACGTGCTCATCACCTGTCGACTGTTTGGGCTTTTGTGAGGTCAAAGCGTTGGTTCGACCGAGCGAATGTGAAATTGCCTGTTTTATTCTTGTGCGAAGTGTGACTAGCTTATTTATTAGTATAAAAGAGGTAGCTTGTAAACTGCTGACAAGGTGTGTTGATTGCTGCGTAATTAATGTCCCCTTTAATTACTATTCCATTGGCTTCACTGTAATCACTATCTAATCTGCCGATTTCTTATTCTTATGCACACGTGTATTCTTACCTATGCTGCCGAATATATGGCCACGTGTCGTCTTCACGGTATACTAAAAACACTGAGGGGCAATTGCACTTGAGTCAGCGCGAAGTGATGATACAAATGAGTGTATGAGCCTTTTGAATACGCGCACGAACCGAAGGCTTGATCGTTCCGTGGCGGCTCTGCTGAAAATACCGACTGTTCCATGGCGGTCCTGCTGAGGGCAGATTGAGACCCGTGTGCCATGGCTTATACTGGTAGATGATTAAATCGGTTCACTATGGTCGGTCACTGCGGTCGAGTCACGGCAAGATGTTAGCCGCGAGCGCAATTGATCGAGGGTGGTTCGGCAAGAAAGCCGGTCAGGAAGCAAGAAGCTTTCAGCAAGAGAGATTTTCAGCGAGAGGGCAAGGTGCGCCGCGTGCGTCCCTTATATAGCCACGCGGTGGCTCACTTAGCTTTTTCTTAAATTCATGGAACTGCATCAATCTCGAACAACCCTCATTACTACAATAGAATAATCTTCTTTCTCAGTGCAATATTATTATAATATTTACCAGATAATAAACATTGATTTTACTAAAATATTTTATTAATTTATTTTATTAAAATATTAAACTATAATATTTTTCAGCCCTTCCTCTTATTATTTCCTTTGAAGTTATCATGACGAGAGACTAATCCACTGAACTATTGAATTGGCAGTTCGAGCAATAAACTAAACCCTTAAAATCGAACATGCGCTGTATATAATATTAGAAAATATTTATACATTTCTTTTATATCATTTATACCATTATTTTATATATACTTTAACAAAGTTGTATGTATTAATAAATAATCATCAGAATTTTTCCAGAATATATAGGAATTTCGGGATATTTTTTCTCTCATATTATAGAAACTGTATTCATTTTATACCAATATCAGTTTTAGTTTAACCACAGAAGTAGAAAGATATTTTACAAGACTTAGCTGATCGACTTTTCTTTGTTCCCCCTTCTTGAGAATGAGTCATGACTTTTCGTGAGAATAAGTGATAGTACATGGTAATTATCCTTCTTGAATAGTTCGCTGACCCGGTTCCACTAGGAACCCTTTCTTCTTTCTTGTATCCAATCAGAGTTCGACTTTGGGCAGCATAATGGATCATGCACGCTTTCACTTCCACTTCCTGCTGGGTTTACTCTTGAATATGCTAAAACCGGGAAAGTGTCTGAAAGGAGGTGGGGGCTTCTACTATTGGTCGTCTCTCCCTTGTCTGGGACTTAGCGATATGAGGGGTCCTCTAGAGCGTGGTCGATTGGCTAGCGCGACAGCTAGATCGACAAGATTCGGCGGAGTTGAGAACAATGTAAACATTGTCTTAAGATGCTGAATGTGCACGTACGCCGACTGCCCGATGTCGCACGTGCTGGAGTTTTGGGTTGCAGTGAAAAGTAGGAAATATTTTGTATCCGATAGTTTACGTATATCTGATACTCTTTCAGAATCTCCGTCTTCTTGGCAGTAAACAACAAGATCGTTTAACCGCACCGGAAAATCATGAGCACGGTTTTGATATGCGACAATAAATAAAATAGCTATCCACGAGTGTTTTCCAGATGTACTGACCTTCTAGAGTCTCTAATAACCGTGAGAAATTGTGGCAAGAAAAATGTTCTCGCAACCTCGAACAATATAATATAATATAATATATACATTTTTACTTTAATTGCAATACAAAAAAATTTACACGATATATACTTTTCCAAATTTAAATATGATGAAATTAAATATGTAAAAATGAACTAATTTCAATTCAAAATAATTATACTATCATTAACATTTTCACTTACTAATAAATTTAACCTTCAAATTATATTTTGTTATATATGATATAAGTTCGATCACAAATAAACAGGAATAATTGCAAGTTCATTACTGAAAGGTATATTCAATAAGCCTTTAAAAATATATTATTTTTGATTGGTTACTAAAGAGAAGGAAAAAGTAGAATAAGTTTTGATTATAATGATGTATATAAATAATAATAGAAACTGCGTAAAATATTGAAAATAATAATTTTTTTATAATTTAGAATAAAATAATGTTATTTTCAGTAATTCAGACATTGACAATAAATATAAATTTTTATAATTATATTTTATATAATTGTTAAATATTTATGCGTAAGTTAAAATTAGGTTTATAAATTAGATATATAATATAATTTTATTCTCCTATGAAATTTTTAAATGTTGATTATCTATGAAAAGAGATCAAATTCATTTTAATTTTTATAAGAATACTGTACATTTATATGAATAACATACATTTATAAGAATACATATACATCTTTTTATGTAATTTTTTAAATTGCCACATCTTGTTTTCGAATTAAATATTTTAATCAATACACTTCATTCTATATCGGAATATATATATTAAATAATGTTTTTATTCATACGTATTTTCATTAATCATTGTGTAAATTTTGAAAAATATTTATTTATATAAACAATTTTTATATTTCATATAATAAAAATTAGTTTTATGTTATTATATATTAAAGGAATCGCTTAATTATAAATTAATTATAACTATTTTAATTGTCTATTCCTCATAATATTAAATTAAAATCATTAACCTAATGAATAATAATAGCGCAAGTAATAATCTATAAAAATATTCTTAATATTAAGCAATTATTTAATTTAATGTCTATTTTGTTTTCTTATTATATGATAAATTTAAATAAACAAACTAAACAGAATAATGTATCATAAGCATTATAACTTTTTATTATTATACTAGCTAAATCTTTTCAATATTATAGCTACTTAATTATAATTAAAGTTATTATTGTAAATGAAATAAAGCTGAAACATGTGAGACAAAATATATGACACTTACGCAAAAGTTAATTACAAATGAAATTAAAAATCAGTTAAAATTATATATTCGTATTTTAAGTTATTGTAAATTATATATTTTGTATTGTATAAAATTTATTTTTATGTTTTAAGAAATTCTTATTAATTTAACATTCACAGTAAACATTAATATAGTATGCGGGAAATTAGTAATAAAATATTCATTAAATTTCTAAATAGTGCTAAACTTACTGGGTAGATGATCATTGCGTTCAGGTGAGCAGGACGATGAATGTTGATAAAGATACGCTGTAGTATTATCAATGGACTGGGAAATATTAGGATAAGTAACATTAGTGAAGCTGGTACCCCTATTGCTATTCCCACTGTCCGTTGATCCACCGCTCACGTTCCCAGGTGATGTGAACCCAATATTGTCTCTAGTATCTTGTTCTGGTGGAGATGCGACTGCAACGGTAGAAAATATAGTTCATTCGCAATTTTCGAAATATTTTCTTGTTTAATAATCATTAAAAAATATTTCAAGAAAAAAGATATCTTAATTATTATTAACCATTTCTCTAAATTATTGACCAAATTGTTAATTACTATTATTAAAATGATATAAGGTATCATACCTATGTATTATCCTATATAATATATTGTGTATTTATATATAATTGTAAATATACTAATTTAATTATAACATTGTATATTCATGTATGTGTGATTATTCGAATGAAAATATGTCCAAACTTTAATCGTGTGTCAGAGTTGTAGTCAAAATAACCTTAGGATTGGACAAATATATATATTAAAATAATTTTATAAATATTTAAATAATAAAAATAAATATAACATTAATATAAAAGCTACGTGAATATAATATATTACAAATTTACACTATATGATTAATGTATCATATACAGTATTTTATTTTTTAAATTATTTTTAATTATTGAAAATAGATATTGATATATTTAACAAAAATTTTTTGTTAAAAATTGATTAATATATTATAATAGAAATAAGTACGCGAAATTAAAAATTCACTGAATAATTTTTATCTTAAAACATTATTATTCTCCAAAAGATCCAACATTATTATAAAAATTACAATTTCTATCTAAATAAGTATTTTTATAAAATTAAAGTTCATATATTAGAATCAATTGTATTTTATACATACATTCTATATTTTAAAAATTATTGACTGTAAATATATTTAAAATTAATAATAATTATTTAATGATTAATTTTTCCTAATAAGAGTACTATATTTTTAACTTCATCATATCAGCAACATTTTTTTTTATTTATGCATCTTTTTGATTTATAAATATATACAATGTATTATATATATAATATTATATTATAATGCACTATATCACATTTTATTATAATGTATTATATCATATTATATTATACATATAATTGTATATAATTAATAATATATATAATCTATATAATTATTGTAATTAAAAAAATTACTCTTTTTTATTTATTAAGAATCATTGTATAAACTTTGTAAATATTATTTGTGTTAGCTTTCGAAATTAATCTAATATTTACGTTGCCACTACACACACACACACACACACACACATTATATAAATGAATATTTTAAATGATGATAAATTTATAAAAATAATAATTATTATTAATAAGCTGTCCACAAAATGTAGGCTGTTTGATACTGTAAATCAAATATATATGTTTATTAAAAAATTATTTTATCATCTAATATTAAAAAAATTTTAATAAAATTTGAAATAAAAATATTATTTTTCCAGTATTTTAAATAATGAAGTGAGCGAATAAATATTTAATATAAATGTATGTTATAATGTTTTTTAAAAAAAATCTTATTTCTAAATCTATAATTGATTTTTTGTGTGTTTCTTTATTTTCAACGATTTCATTTTTATATACTTATTTTTTATATTTATCATAAAATTATCAATAAAGTTTATTGTTCTTGTATTTTTGAGTATTAGATTATAATAGTATATATATATATATATATATATATATACGCAATTATATTATAATAATTTGTAATTATTATTCTGTCACTGATATTAAATTTCATTAAATATTATTTTTACTTTAATAATAAGTTTAACTTTTATTTTCTTATTCTTTGTTGAATTAAAATTTGTTATTTAATTCATTGCTATTATAATTTTGAAAAAATCGGATGGTTAAGCATAATATTTATATTGAATAACAATTTTAATTTGGAATTTGATAGACCGAATAATATAAATAGCTATAAAAATGAAAACTACATGCAAATACCAGATAAATACTGAACGTTGTAATTATTTAATTTTTAATTGAATATATCACATATAAGAAAAATTAAATAGACAATTCTACCAAATTTTCAATTTTTAATATAAAATAAAGGCTGCATAATTCTTTACCTAATTGTTTGATTAATTTTTGTTGACTATGGAATAAAAAATTAAGATAACTATACTAAATATAATATAATACATACTAGTTATCTCTTTTTTTAAACATAGTATTTATATATTTGATAACATTGTCATTTTAAAGTAGAGTTATTTTAGAATTTAAAATTTTATAATAAAATTAAGAATCTAAATATAAAATAACTTTTGGGATTAAATACAAAAACTGCATTTTATACGTAATAAATTAATGTGTAATATTATAAATAATAAAAGAAACAGATAATAATAAATGTCAATATAATACTTTGTAAAAGAAAAAAGTTATGAAATATATTTCTAGAGTAAACGGAGTGCATTTATTTGTTCGATTTGAACTATATTTATTTCTTTGCGAATAATATTATGAATAGAATCATTGGGGTTATTAATTATAGTTAATTTGTGTTTACATTACTGTATTTAAATTACTGAAAAATTCATAAGCTATTTGATTAATTACTGTGCATGTATTATTGGTGCGAAAATAGCATTCATTTTTATATTAGTAGTCAAATATAATATAAAAGTATTTTCCGATGAAAATTGTATTCACTTTTTTTGTATTTATTCGTAATTATAAAGATTTTTTTATCACAATAATTACCCGTGATGAATATTGAAATATATTTCTTGCAATCAATGAATTTATTTCTGAAATTCATTTCTCATTATCATAAAAATCTGTCGAAAATAATACTATTTTCAGTAGTAATATATTTACAAAATTCAAATAAATGTGAGGTGTAAAAATTTATTGTATTCATGAGAGGAACAATAATATTGTAACTCAACTAAATTTTTATAATTTATTGTAATTATATAAAATTTTCTATAAAAATATTTTAAGTGTACAGTAGATTAAGTAAATGATTTTATTTAAAATGCAATACAATGTAAATGATCATTTTACTTGAATTTTTATTTTGTATATAATGTTGATAATTTTATATAAATTTAATAAATATTTTCAGGTTATTTTAAAATTTACTCAATTTTTTAGAGATTTTTTATGAATATATTTCATATTTTTCTTCTATAAAAAATATTAAATATAATATTTTAATTTTCTACCATATTATCTATAAATCTATTTATATTATTATAAACCTTTTGTTTTAATTTTCTGATAAAAATATAATATGGTTTATTTGTTATATTATTTTACTTTAAATCAAGAACATATCTATTTCATGATTCAGAGCATTAATATTAATTATAGCATATATATTTTTTTTGTTAATGAATTTGTATTAATGAATTTCGTAATTTTTCTTCTAATTATTAAATATTATTAATAATTGATTAATGCAATTAATAAGTTAATGCAGTTCAACATCAAAAAGAAGAAAAATTTCCAAAATATTCCAATTAAATTGAGTAATTTGTAGATCTGATAATGTATTAAATGTGTGTTTATTTAATTACTTTTAAAAATTACAAATAAAAGTATAATTACACGATTTGAAACAATTTTATAAAAATAAAAAATAGAACTTGCATTAAACAATTCGAAAAATGTTATTTTATAGTCAATGAGTTAGTTTTTATTTATTAATATAAATTTTTTATTTATATTATTTTATTTATAAAAATATTTTATGTGTTTTCAATATTCTTATATTAATAAAAATAACTTAAAAAATAGACGTTAAAAATCGAATAATATGATAACATTTTAATGAGTTTACATGAAATATTTTTTTTTATATATATAATCGATTTGTTTATAAATATAAATAAAAATATATATTATTTATAATGTTTATGATTTTTCTATCGTAATAATTTTTATATTGTATTTTACATTTTAAAATTTATTCACTAAAAATTTATTGTATTTTTATATATTGTCTAATTTTTCATTTTTTAAAACCTAGTCATTTTAACAAACATTGAAAAGGTATTTTATTAATGTGTCATACGTACTGAATATTTCACTATATTTTTTTCTACGTAAATGAAAATATTACAAAATACAAGGAAAAAATAAGACTGTACAAATGAAAGAACTTAAGTAACTCTCGTCTACCACTAACACATTCTATTAAGTATAATGAAATAATTTAAATAGCGTATATGGTTTCTATTGATTGTTTTACTTTTAATAATAATTTGTTGTTGGTAATTTTGTATATGGTATGTTTTATTTTTAATACTGAATAAATAAAATTACCATATACAATTATGGAGTTATGTTTTATTTTTTCTTAATATTATTTAGTTAATTTACATGATAAAGGAAGAAAAATATGGTGATATATAAATAAATTTAATGAGTAATTCTCAACATGTTAAGTAGTGAAAATTTATAATGAACAATATATTAGAGTTATTAGTTTGGAAAATAATATGAAGTATGTAAAATAACTTCTGTTTTATTAAAAACATAGTTATTTAAACAGTACTATTGTATTAAAATATAATAATTTTAATATAATATATAATAATATTATAATATATTCTATAATAATATTATAATATAAAATATAATAATATTATAATATAAAATATAATAATATTATAATATAATATATAATATTTAAAAATCTGAAATTACAAAGGTATTTATCTAGTGCAAATTTCTGTTAAATTCATGTTGCTTATAGAAAATATAAATAATTAATAGGACTAACCCAAAGTTATTAATTATTTAATTATAATTATTAATCATGAAATCTTTTTACGCTTATAAGGTTTACGTAATTAATGTTAATACATGATGTTTTTAGATTTGGAAATATGATTCGTCCGATTTAAAATCTTATAATATTTATAATGGATTAAATTAATTTGTATCTTTTTTAGGAATTGATCTATTATTTTCGTATAAAATTGAAATATCCTTCTTATTTATCACTCACCATTTCTTCTGGTTTATAACTATTGATGTTGAGAAGATGCTGTTGCATAATGATCATACAAATTTACAAATTGTAATTTCGTTGAAAGAATTTGTATTTACTCTTAAATATACATTGAAACAATATCGACGAAAACTTTGAATTGAAATAAATTTAATAAATTATAATTTAGAGATACACATTTACAGTATGATATAATTTGAATAGGTTTAATCATTTAAAAGTAAATGACCTATTTTCTATTATACTATTTTTTTATTTATATAAGATTTATATTTGATTAAATCTTATTTAAATTAAATAAAAAATCAATTTGTAATGATATTTAAAAATACTTTAAAAATAGATGTCTATAAATAGACTAATTGTAATAATTGGCCTTATATCAAAAGACTTATATTAAAATGAAAGGCAGCTTTTAACATTCAAGTATGTTGTTGTAATATATAATTAATGTGTATTTATGAGTAAATATACCTACACAAGTTCCTAAGTACTGCATAGTGTAATAATATATTAAATTATAAAATAGTAAAAAATTTGTTAAATCTGGAATTATATTGACGGTTTGTAGAAACAAAATCAATAGAAAATAACTAACAAATAAAAAAGAAAGTATCATCCAACATTTTTATTGGATTTAATTATCTTGACTGATACCTTAATCACTTTTAAATAATATAATGTACTAAGCTGTAGCTTGAATAGATTTCATAATTTTTACGAACCACTGTACACATTATGCAATTGGATTAAATTTTAATCTTTAAGCATAAGCATGTTAGAAAAGTATCTTGTAAATGATTATGATTACATTACAAGATGGTATTTTTTTATACAATTGCATGTAGCTTTGAAGCTACGATAAATTGACATTAATATATTTTAAATCATGTTAATATCCTGTCATCATATAAGCACTTATTTAAAAATAATAAAAAAATATATATTAATTAGTCAATTTTAAATCTCCTTTATTTTTTAAATTTTGTAAAATTAATAAATTATTGTTTACTATAAGTAATTCAAGAAACAATTTTATAATTTTTATAATACTTTGTGCAGTAAATAAAATTCTTATACTTATATCTATTTTTATGCTAAATTAGAAAAAGATAAATGTTCACATTGTATTTAAAAGAAAAGATCTCTAATAATAAACTCTAAAATTAAATTATATGAATTAAAATCGATTACATCATTCATATAATTGACACTGTAGTACATTATTATATGAAAAACTTCTTAAACAAGTAATTAACTCTTTATAAGTTGTAATTATATAAGGAGATAACATTTTATTTCATATTTTTTGGCGCGGTAAATAAATTATTAGCGTTCCTTTCAACGATGAAAACATTTGCTGGGGCTTGAAAACGTCTTTTGAACGCATATACCGTAACGTTAAAATTAATGTATAGATAACAATACAGTAAACTTAATAAATTTTATTTACAGGTCAATAATTTGTATTTACATTGTTTTGAAAGTTACATAATCTAGAATTGTTTTATTCATGTAACTATATATAATTTTATTAAATTTTCAGAATAGACAAGTGTAATTTTAAATAAAAAAAAATAAATTACAAAATTGTATATTTTAAATATTCATGTGTTTAAATTTTCATAATAAATACAATGTTGAAATCATTACATATATACGTACTATTTTGAAATATATTTCACAAAATTAAAATCCAGCAAATATAGTCAAATGCATCAAATTTAATAATTTTTTTTCAATTATGCACAGATGTGTATAAAACTATTATTATTAAAAAACTGTAAAACAACAATTTTATAAAATACTATATTTTTAAGTATATTATATTATAAAAAACGGTTATGATTTTGTCTATAAGCTACAGTTGCAAAAAAATTATAATCTTTTTCGAATTTATAATCACTTAAATTTATTTATGAAATATTATAAGTAATTAAAGTTGAAAAAGTTATGATTAATTTTCTAAAAAATGTTCATATTACAATATCTTTGAACTTCAGATATTAATTAATTAGTATATATGCAGATATTAACTCTTGTGAAACAATTTTGCAATGTCATTGCTAATACTACAAAAATAAATTAATCAGCAATATTTTTCAAAATTTAAAATAACGTTAGAATAATTGAACTCATAAATAAAATTCAGAAATCAGTCAATATAAAAATGAATACATTTTCTAAATCTACTGCGTATTTTGATACAAAGAAGAAAAATTACAGAGTATTTTAACTCTTAATATACAAGTAGTATTTATTCGAAGTTATTAAATAGTATATTTTGTACAATTTTTAAATTATTTTATTTAATAATTTTATTACGACATATTTAAAGTATTTTTTTAATGTCATTAATTTTTTGTAAATATATAAATAATATATATATATATATATATAATATTTCTTAAAAGTAATTTTTACGTCTAATATTTAAGTCACATTTAAAACTTTAAAATTTGATTATTAATATAAATATAGATTCAATTTAATATCGCATAATAAATTTATAAAAATATTTTATAAATTAAAAGTGATATAAATAATCCCATTAAATCGAGAATTAATGTACGTAATTATTTATGTAATTTTCTAAAATTATTTTGTTTACTTCAATTAAATATTTTTCAGCATTTTCAGTTCGTAAATATTCAAACATATTTTTTAACCGTTTGAAATATTAAAATGGAGAGACACATTTTTGTATTTAAAAAAAGGATGCATGGCTTACTTATTTACAATTTTTTATAAATTTGAACTGAATAGTCATTATAAAACTTAAAGTACTTATAAATGTTATTAAAAAAGTATACAATAGTTAATATTTTTATAAAACGAAATTAAAACATTTTTTCCTTAATTACTTAAATAGTAGCCGGTGGTATATATATATATATATATATATATATATATATATATATACTACCACACACACACGTATATATATATGTGGTAGTGTATGTATGTGTGTAAGTCATATAATATATATTATAATTTAATAGATATCTAATTTATTATAATAATTTATATAATCCTATATATCTTGGAAATTAACCTCCATATTATATAAAATTTTTTGTTTACTAATCCAAATATATTGATTATCTCAAATCACAAATGATCAAACGATAGAAATAAATGCAATATTGTTAACTTATATTTAATACAATTTTTCAGAAATAAAAAAATTACGTGATATTATTGTGGTGTTTCTTATCAGCATAGGTATGTGTATCTCGCTTTTTTGTTATTTTTTTGCGATAAAAGATAAACTATCACATGCCTGCCTTTTTGTAGGATTACCGATTCACGCGATCGAAATACTTAAGTTTTTAAAAGTAAACTCTAGTGGAGGCTCGATGATAAGTTGAAGATTTGTAGATAATTTTTTAAGTATGCTCTTATTCAATTAAAATCTTATCAATTGTAATACATTTTTGAGTTGGTGGGGCAGCGAATTGCTCATAAAATATGTCGAGCCTCCAACAGTGAAATTGTCAAAGTAATTGTAAGCACTGATTAAGATTTAAGAAAATGACATTTAAAGATTCTAAAAAATATTAGTAGCTGAAATATTAAAACTTATATCATAAGTCTGGCGGTTTTATTTCCTTCGTTGTTTTATTACTATTTTCTGTAAATAAATACACTATTAATATCTAGAAAAATATCGATTAAGATAAAATAAATTTTTGAGATTATGCTTACTAATACTATAAAAAATGAAGTTAGAACTCAATTAATATAGCTTCAGAATTGTCATTATTAATATTATTTATTATTTATATTTTATATGTATTTGATATGTAACTGCTTTGAAGCCATAAAGAATCTAAAAAAGAACTTTACAAATGTGGATATTATATTCTACAATTTTTCACTTCTATTATATAATAATAAAGAACTTTTCATTTTTAATAACTCCAATTGACAACGAATTTAATCTAATATATCCTTATAAGACTTAATCAAATTATTTTATAAATTTTACATCTTATTTATAGATAATTCATTTTAAATCTTTTTGTTAATGTTTTCATAATGTCATAAATATAGTATATAAATATATAGAAAAAAGTATGAAATTAAAAGTATATATTTTTATTGAAAGTGTTCAGAAATGTATAAAGATATTTTTAATGCTCACTAATTTATATAGTAATGCTTCTTTTATTAAGTCAACAGCACTTCCTATTTATAATTTTTCTAGTTATTTTATTTAAATTTTATTTATAAAACATACAAATAAAAATATAGATACATATATATGTATACATTTTTTTAAGTTCTTAATCAATAAATTAAAAAAAATGACCTACACAACTATTTTATTTGAATTAATCGAAATCGAAAAATTGAAAACAGGAGGCATTATATTTATAAATTAATTAGCATAAAAATATTAATTCTAATTTTTTAATCTTTAAAGAAATCATGAAGCTTCTTATAATAAATAGATTTTTTGTTAAAATTATTTTTCCATTAATATATAAATGATATAAAATAAATTTGTTCGATAATAAACTAAATTTTTTTACGAAAAATTTAATAATAATATTCATACATTAATTCCCAACTATTTAAATTATTCCAAATGAATTAAATAGCATTTTTTTAATAAAAATAAAAAATTAATTCCAATTTTAATGAATATACTTAAATTAAGTAATATATTTGATATTTTTTCATTATTATATTATTATATTATAGTAAAAAAAATACATATTTAATATGACATAACAATTAATATTTTAAAACTGGAACATAATTGAATCTTTGGTTTCAAAAAGATTTTTAATGCTTTATAATTAATTCCTCGGAAGTAAAGTAGTAAATTAAAAATTTTTTCCAAATTATTTTAAAAATGAATCAACTTTAACACGAAAACAATAAATAACAAATAAATGATACATGCTTTAGTACTGTTATAGAAACAAAGCTATAATACGAATAAATTAACAAATTTGTCCTTAATTACATACTACTCTCTTAGAATTTGAATGGTATATAATATTGCAATATTTTACTAAAATATCTTTGCATTGTAATAAGTAAAATATATTTTTTTTAATATTATTGAGATGGGTATTATAAAAGTCAACTTTAAAAAGCAAATAAAATAATTTAAGGTCAATTTTTATCACCCAATAAATCGTAATCATAAGACTTAAATATCTAAGTTGATAACGTACTTTATCATGACATATTTCATTTATTCACATATTTTGTAAGATTAAATATTTGATAATTCATTTGATTTAGAAATTCTATTACGTATCCGCTCTAACATATATTTATTTATATAATATTTTATTATTTTCAAACATATTTTTCAAAAAGCATTAAGAACTGTTTATAATAGTTTCAATTGCTTAATTTGAATGTTATTATTATCTGATTTAAAATTATAAGTCAATGAAATTGACAAATTTATTTAAAACAATATGTATACATACGTGTATATATGTAGTTATATTAAATGATTATGAATGTTATTAAAATATTTAATTTCATTTTCTACTTATAAATTTTTTTATTTATAATATGTTTGAAAAATTCAAATTGTTTATAAATATTTTGAATTTATAACTAAATTTGATCATACGTAACATTATAAATATAAAGTCTCAATGTTTGGACATCGCAATACAGATTCATAATTACGAATTATGTACTTAATAAATTATAAATTAAAATCTATTTAAAAATGTTCAATAATATTTATTATGAATTAAAAATTTGAAACTATTATTAATAGAATAAACATTAAAAGTATTTGAATACATCAAGTAATACAAATAATATTATGCAATAATTATAACCATCTAAAGTTTCCAGTGATATAGAAATAATAATTCAATACTTTGGTACTATTAAAATTTAAAAAAATGATGATTTCCTCAATCATTTTAAAGAACTAAAAAATAATTAAGCAGTAGCTAGGTATATCTGTAATTAATAAACTTAATATTAATTGAACCTATTATACATCATAAAATATTTATTTAAAAACATAATAATATACGAATTTATAAAAGCTGATTTTAATAATGAATCTATAATGTAATAAAGATAAATATTAAACTAAAAATCATTGCATTGTAAGTTGAACTTATAATTTTAAAATCCACTTAATATTTATCTCTATATATACTATAAACATTTTTAATACTACCAAAAATATATAATGACAGTATTAAAACAAAATATATCTTAAGTCCTAAGATAATAGGTTTCCCTTACTGCATAAATGATCGATTACAACTTACTGAAAGCGTACTGACACAACCCAAAGAACTATTAGTGACTGCATTAAAGAAGTAGATATTATATTTATCCTAAAAAACACCTTCGATATCTACATAATGTATGCATAAATTTATTCTTCTTCATATTTTTTATTTAATTTAATTCTGGTTAATGTTCGAACTTGAAACATACATTGATTTAAACAGATTATTTCTTTATTTACTTATTATTTTGAATGAGAATATGAGTTTAAATGGAATTGTAATTTTTCAGTTTAGTAAAAGTAATCTCATCATAATAACTGTATTTCAGTTATTGTTATACTAGATAATAGTAGAGAACATAATTTATCGTTGTTAATTATAAATGAGATGTGCAAGCTTCCGATTTAAACCATATAATATGCTATCTGAAATTTAAATCAATAAAAATTTTTCAATAAGTAATTGATTACAATTTTACTTTTTGAACAGGGATTAGCACTACTGTGATTAAAATAGATCTATCTTTTCAGATACTTAATAATAAATATATTGCTGCATATGCAAACAAGCTATAATAATAGTAATAATAATATTAATAATATTAATAATATTAATAATATGAAATAAATAATTTTGAATACTGCATGACTAATTTCAAATATAGAATTTAATTTAATGATTTATAAAAGATTTACCTAGGCCTTAAAAACATACTCACAATTCTATGTACAATCTGTATTATATTATATTATGTGTATTATTCTGTACTTAGAAATTCATACTGTAATTAGAAAAAATTACCGAATAATTCAACATAAAATATAATATCTTTATAGAATTACTTTAAGCCTATAGTTAATAATTATCTATATTAATTAACATGTGTAGAATTAATATAATTTAATAATGTGTTATCTTAGTCTCGTTAATTTTCAAATAATAAAAAACTAAGAATATAGATGAAACTATAATTATAAATTACCCAATGTATTGAAATTAAGTAAATTTAAGAACAACTCCAAATATATCCGAATACACAACAAATCTAAAAGCATTATTTTTTCTTTTATAAAAAAAGATGTAATTTAATAAAATAAAATATTGAATTTAAAATTAAAACAATTTCTATAATTGTAAAATTGAAATATATTAATTTTAATTTTCAACAATATTAATATAATCCAATTTTATTAATTATCTCTTTAAATTCTTGTTTCTTAACTTTTAAATAACATTTAGGAAATTTTTTATTTTCTATGGTTTCTATATTTTAGCTTTATTTACGTATTTATATAAATTAATTATATTCGATTTCATTATTAGAAAACAATTAATTTTATATCTAGCATAAAACATATTTTTATTGAATACAGCAAGTTCGTTTTTATCGAAAGATTGAATCGAAATATGTGAAATATGTGAACTTTATCATTCACAATGTTAAAATAAAAGCTTTCAATAATTTTATTCTAAATAAGAATTATTATGTGTAATAAATTTTAATTACAATTATAAAATTATTGCATATATAATAATAATTAAGCATTACTAAATACTTAAAAATAAATTTATATTAAATTAAATTTCTATAATTAAAAATATTAATATTTAATTGATATTTAATTTTATTCTTTAGAAATTTCGAAATGTCAAAATTCAACAATACGTATTCAATATATATAATATAATATGGAAAATATGACATAATATGATTGTTGATAAACTTTTGAGTTATTAAGTGCTTTGATAAATAATAATCGAATTCAGTTATATAATCAAGAAGTATGACAACTTTCATATGTAACTTATAAATTAACAGTAATTAATGAAATGATAAGAGTTAATTAGTTTACGTATATTTATATAATTAAAATTGGAAATAAATTATAATTATAAAAGAAGGAAATATCAAGTCATTTTAAAAATAGAAATCAAATATACAATAAAATATAAAATTTATACTATAATCATAACTCGCCCATTATTTATGTAGATTTACGTTAATTTACCTTCAATAAGATTTTTATTATTTAATATAAATTTAAGAAAATAATTTTATAATGATGTCATAACTTTTACTTTTATTTCAAATTATATTATATTAATTATAGAATATATATATATATATATATATATAAAATTGGAAATCTTTTTAATACCTATGTAATTTTATTTTATTAAATATAATTTTATATATTTTTTCATAAACTTAAACATAATTATCAATTTTTTTTAATTTACGATTTTAACTAATTTTTTATGTAGAATTATTTGTGCAATATTACACGTTCTTATGTATTTTATAGACAATCAAATGTTTTTTTATTCTTAATTGTACACAATTAGTAATGAAAGTTTCTCAAGTTCATATACCCCTAAAAATTTTATTTTAATTCAAATATAGTTTAAATTTTATTAATAGTATATTATTTTTTTGTGTAGTCAAATGTGTAAGACTATATCTTGAAAAACTTTTACCAAAATTCTTTTAAGAAATTAGAAGAATTATTTTACAGTCCTAATATTATTTTTTAAGCAATTTCTATTATATCTATTTTTTAATTTTCTTTGCAATAGTTTTTACATTAATTAACCTTTATTTTTAATTTAAATTTATATTTTTCTTTTATATGTAAAACCTTATAAAATTAATTGATATCTCTAAAATGTTGCATTATTAAATGTATAATAGATAAAAATTGAAATTATTATTAATTTTATAAGTTTTTAAATAAGCTTTAATAATAATGCAAAAAGAGATAAAATATATAAGGTTTAAACATCATCTGTTTGAAACAAATTTTTATATTTGAATATAATAATAACTTAAAAACATTTAATTCTTAGAAATAAATATTATAAATAAATAATTCATGTAGATAAATATTTCATTATTTTGAAAGTATTACTAAAGTATAAAATAACTTCATTTACTATTTTTAAAATAGTTTTTTTTTAAGTATTAAAAATGTCGGACTATCAGGAGAAATGAGTTGTTCTTTATATATGTAAATAAATAATAATTTTCAACTATAGCTAGTAAATAATTGAAAATCATAAATAAACATAAATATCGTTTGTTGTTGTAATGTTTATAATATTTATCAATTTGAATTAAAAGCTTCATTTCTTCCTAATTGAAATAGTTACATCCAAGCTTGAAGAATATTTCAACATTTATTTGGTAAAGTGTCGAAATGATTTCATTTGTATGTTTTGGCTAATCTTTACTTTTTCTCCTTGTAAATATTAATAAATTTATATACTTATTTCCATAAATTAATTTTTACTGATAGATACATAAAGTATATATTAATACATATTTGGAAACATAAAATTGATATTGAACAATCAATTGTAGCTTTAAATATTCATTAGTACATACATAAATATTGACTGGTTTGTTCCTGTAACTTTTCATAATGTGATGATCATGTATTAAAAAATTAATTAACATATATGAAAATATAGGTTATTATATTTTCATATATTAATATATTCAATATTAATATTTTTATATTTATAATAAAATACGTTCACGATATAAATTATGATTTTGGAATAACTGTGAATACAACATTAAAAATATTAAATTATATTAAATATATTATTTTAATTGTAATTAATTTAATTTAATTATGTGGCAAATATTAATTATTATAATTAAATAATATAGCTTGAGAATAGCTAGAAAAAAGTTGATCAGAATAATATAAAAATGTATTGGATTATAAAATCTTACGTATGATAGGCTGATGATATCGGTCCAAAGTTTAGTAAATTTGGTTGTTTAAAATTAGTTGTAATAAAGAAATAAAAATAAAAATAAAATTAAAATTTTAGGATAGATATTTACATGGTTCCAATTATTTATAATTATATATAAATATGAACGATAAATAATTTTAATTACTAATAATTACTTTGAATGAATGATTGTACGCAATTAAATTAAATTATTCTTTTTCTATATATTACATAAATTTATATTTATATTATTATATAAAATATAAAGTATTATATTATAAATAATACTATTATATAATGTATAAAAATATATTACATGAATTAATTAAATGTTAATCGCATAACAGTTTAAAATTAAATTGAATACTTTGTTCTCATTAAAATAATATTTACGACATATAATGTGTAAACAAATGGAAATATATTAAAATTTTACTTTAATTGAAATTTATTTTGTACATTTAACGGTGTATATGGTATATGGTATATGAATTAATAAATATATTTAGACACGTTGTGTATACAATATTGAATATTTATCATAATATTGAGATTTTTTTTAATTGACAACTGAAAAAATGTTATGTAAATAGTATAATTTCAATAAAAAAAACTCTGTACTATTATAAATTTCGAATTTTTTTTCTAATAAATATTTCTTTCGATACAATACACATAAATATAAATACATATTTTTTATTTCTAAGTATATTATGTAATTTATTATATTAAAATAATAATTTATAGTAATTGATAATATTTTTATTTATATTTGTTGGTCATATAAATTGTGGACTAAATGAATTCGAATATTTATGGTAATATTAATATTAATGGAATATTAATGGTTTATTGGTTAATAAAACATTATATTACAAAAATGATGTACTGTAAACATATATTTATAACTTAAACATAATAACCAATTTTCATCGCTTTTAAATTTTTCTCCTAAAACTCCTTCATTTTCTGCTTCATTGTTGCTTCCTCCTTCAAAGAGTAAGTTATTTACGTCATAGTGGAGAGGTAGCAACGCTGGATTTGCACCTAAGTATTGATTATTTTGCAGCAGTCGAGTTCGGATGTGGTAAGGTCGTTTACGTAATCAAATTCTTAGTTATATTGCCAATCAGATTTTTTCTTTGTACTATCTTTTTATAATTTCATAAAAAATTTTCATTAGATAATACTAATGTAATTATCACAAAGCAGGACCAAATCTGAAGTTAAATACATATAAATTTTTAATTTCAATGTTTTCATTTATATAAGTAATAAAAAAATAGTAACAATATTACTTATAAGAGTATTTTACAATTTTTAATATTAACATTTATTAATATATTTGTTTATTAGTAGCTAATACACATACACACGCACATAGATATATAGATGTGTGTGTGTGTGTGTGTGTGTGTATCAATGTAGATTTTAAATCAAGGTATGCCAGTATTATAATAAGTAATTAACTTTGACATATAATGTAAAAAGATCAATTATTTTAACCTTATTGTTATTTTAACATTAAGAATAACATAATTATATACATCAACATATACAAAGTATTTAATTATTTGTTCTCAAATTTAAAATACTGTATTATATAAATGTTATAAATATTATTATTCGAAATAAAAATTACATTAAATATTGTCAATTTAAAAACCGGATTAAATATATATAAATATTATCAGTTTATAGAATAATTTGTGGTCAACTAATGTATTTCATTAAAACAAATTTCTTTTAAGATAAATATATTTTTGGATACCAATTTCATATAATGTACTTATTAATTTATTAAAGTTAAGTTGAACATTGCATATACTTAAAATTATTCATTATTAGTTTTACAATTATTTGGCTTACAATTATTCTATAATTATATTGTATAATTGCTTAAAAATTTTGAATAATGTTATACGTTAATTGATTTTAATATAATTAAAAATATATTCATTTAAATTTTTAAATTAAATTAATAGTAGTACTAAAAATATATTTCTGCTCTTGCATAAAATTTTACTTAACTCATTATACTATACTATTAAAAATATAATTGTATTTAATATGCACAGGAATTTATGAACAATATATACAATATATCAATATATACAATTATGAAATGTAGTTAAACAAACCATAGAATATATTACATTATTAAACTTATTTCTAATTTATCTAAGCTTATTATGAATTATCTTTCATCATATTGTTTTATATTTTCTTTTGAAATATAATAAAAAATATTTTATTTATAATCATTTATATTCCAAAAAGTATATTAATATAATATCTATCATAAATATATATAGAAACATTTATATATAAATTCTTTCTTTGCTATCCAATATTTTTTTCAATATATAACCTATTTATTTGCATATATAATTTGCATATATATATGTAAATTAGAAACAGAAACATATTTTCTGAATAAACATATAAAATGAAGATTCTTTTTAGATTCTCAGATTTATAAAATTCTGATCTCGTTTCTATAAAAGAAAATGCTTATTTACACCTGCACATATATTTACACGATTTGTATTATGAAACATTGTAATATTTAATTATAACATGTTTACATTTATAGTTAATGATAGTAAATTTAAATTTACTTATGAATTTATTAATTTATTTATTTATTATTAACTTATTAATTTACTTTTGAATTTTAGTTATTATTAATATAAATTGTGTTAAAAAGTATATTATTATATATATTTCTATTTCTATTTAAAACTTTTATTAAATTGTAAAAAATACTATGTAATATATGTAAAGGAGTTACTGTGATTACAAATTAAAATTTTTATTTCAATTTTTGCATTGGCAAAAAGTGTCAAAATACATTGTTAACGAATATATACTTATTTATCATATACTTGATATAATTTATCATATAATCAAACAGCATATGAATGCATAATATTCATATTCTAAATTTATTAAATTTCTATATTCTAAATCCTGAATTTATTTTCATTTTTTACCTCAATTTTCTTAAACCCTTATTAAAATACTTAATATTTCAAATTTCCATGTAATCTTGTTTATCTGATTGTAATGCAATTTATTTAGGCTAAAATATATTGTTTTGAATCTGTATATTATATAATTTTTACTTCTTTATTAAAATAAAAAATATTTGAAAGTTAGCATCGATTGATACAAAATATATTGTAAACGTATAAATTTTATTTCAGTTCTTTCTTTTTTATGACAGTAACATTAGGTGTAATAGTAAAGAATAATTCATGATTGTATGGGTAGCATTTTTTCGAAGTATTTCTTAATTTTAGTGCTGTGGCAACGTGATTTGACATACTTGAACTTAAAACTTAAAAAAAAGTTGAAATAACTTAAATATTACATTAAGAATAATTCAATTTAATGACCTCATCACTTTATAACTTCTCTAATAGAAATTCAAAAATAACAATTTTGTTTTAAAATTAAATATTTAAACATATTTTATAATATTTCGAATCTATTTCCAAGATACAGTATTATGAACAGATTAATAACAGATAAATACAACATAAAATATTTTAATTCTTATATTCATGAAAATATTCAAGGAAATAATTTATAAAATGTTAAAAAATGTTGTAAATGTTAAATTTATTGTATATAACATTTAAATATTGTAATATAATATTTAAATGTTAATGCTAACTTTAGCTTAAAAATAATATTTAAAAAAATTCGAAGTTAGTTTTAAAATAAGCTAATAGATATGAAATAAATAAAAATTAAATTTACTTTCCTTTTTTAATTTTCACAATAACAAAGTTTATAAATATAATTTCATTTTTATTACTTGAATTGGAATACTATTTAAAATTTTTAAAGTAATATTTCTTGTGATAGATAACGGAATGAATATTTTTAGCATTCCTGTAATGTTTTATGAATCAACTAAATAAAATAAATTTTTCTAATGTAAAGTTTTGAATTTGAACAGAATTATGTATAAAATTAAATTTTAGTAAAATAATAAAATTAATATGTAATATAAAGATTTTTCTATTTTTAATAAATTGTTAATTGGTAAAAGCCTTTATTAATGTAAACATAATTATTTATATTAATAATTGATCTACTTTAATTCAATATTTCATTTTGAAGTTACAAATTTGTATAACAAATTTATTTTTATTTTTATTATTTTTTTATGATTCTAAATATGATTGAATTGTTATTTATATTCAAAAATATAAGTGAAATTTCTTTATTTTAAAGAAGGTAAGCTAGAGAAAGCTATGAATAGTAAATTTTTTAGTCTTTTTTATATTCTTTTATTAAGATTAAAATTACTGTATGGTACGAATTATATTATTGAATATAAGCATACTTACTAAGATGTAATAATTCTGTTATTTTTCTGTAATTAAATAAATATTTATATTTGTTTGAGATATTTTATCTAATTAAATATTTTTTTTGATATTACTAAATATGTTTTTGTATTTTTAAAAATTTCGTAAATACTATTTTATTGATATTTCTAAAATAATTGTTTTATCAAATTCAATAGATTTAATTCGTTTAGAATGATTTTCTCTCTTTATTTTTTGTGTTTTCCAATCATAAAATATTTAAAATATCTATTTTTGTACAATAATTGATGAAAACAGTTGGCAAATGCTGTAATTCTTAGAAATTATTGGTGTCATTTCTCCTTGAAAAGTGACAATATATAAATATAAATTTGATAAGGGATAATATAATCTCATTATAAACATATTTCTAAAATAAAATATAAATTTCCTCTCTTTTGATACATATTTAAATTATAGAAGTTGTAATTAAAAAAATAGAAATAATGCTAAATAATTCTATTTTAATGAAAGTGTAATATATAACTATATTCTAATAAACTCGATCTATGAACATAGTAGTAGGTATAATTTGATTTTCGTACCAAAGAGATGATTATATTTTTTAATTGCTTCCGTTAAATATTTAATATATATTTATAATGTATTTCAATGTTATTATTTCATAAGTGCTTCTAAATAGACTGAAAAATCAATGCTCTCATAGTTAGATAAATTACTATTATTTTTTTAATATTATATTAAATATCTGAAATTCTTAATATTTATTATTTTGTAAGAATGACTTTACATTATTTTAATTTACATTATTGAACGTAATAATATTCCTTTTATAAATTAATTTACTAATTGAATTGAACGCTTGAAATGTTTGTTGAATTATTTTATTATTTCACGATTGAATATAAATATATACACTACTTATTTCTATTACTTGTTTGATGATGAAATTTTATAGGAAAATGTAATTTAATTAATATATAGAAATTTTTAATTTTTTAATTTTATTTTTGTAAAATTTTTAACAGTCGAATGTAATACTTAATCTTTAATGTTTTAATCATTAGAACTTATTTATTTATTAATTATGATTAATGTTTTTAGAGATTAATATAACAAAACTCTAACAATATTAATAATATATAATGTCAATAAATATAAAAAAATAATAATTATGCATTAGTTTATTTCTAATAAATTTCTAATGATCTTGGTTTATAATTAAAAAAATTTTTCATAACACCAATAAAAATTTACTGGTAATGAAAGTAAGGATTTCAATTTTTTCCTTATTTCTCGTTACTACAGTTATTTAAATATTTATGATATATTTCAATGTAATAATATTGATATAAAGTTATTTCTACTCTGAATTTATAAACATTATATATCTTATTATTTATACAGATATATGTATATATTTATATTAAAGGTAAAAAATTATTACATAATTTCAAAAGTATTTACATGCTTTATTATCATTGTTAAAGATGCATCATTCACTATATCAATATTGGACAATGTTATTTAGGCTAAATCATTATCTAAATAAATGTAATAATTGTTATATTTTTTTAATATGCCAATCATATTATTAATCTATTGTTTAAAAATCAAATGATCTTATTTGTAAGTATCTGACTAAAATATTTTGAAATAAAATGTAATTGCATATTTAAATGATTTAGCTTAATTTATATAAAATTATAAAACCACCAAACATAAACGTAACATATGCATTTATTATTTAAGCGTATAAATAATCTAATTTTATTACATATTTGTGAATAATATTACCATTATCTATTTGTTAATTATTATTTATAATTAATTTACTTTGTGTATAAAAATTAATTTGTTTTTGATAAATTTAAGATCTTATCAAAATTAACTATATCATGAATAACGCTATCTAAAATGATTAAATCCTTTATTATTATCATCAATTGAGATCGTTCATTATGTACAGAAACATGCAGAGTTTTTATTACTCATAAATACAATAGTATTTACGATATCTACATCATTTCTATCTTTAAAACAATCCGATTCAATAATATATAATTTTATATGTTGTATTATTATATACTAAATAAACGAATAACGTAAATTTTAAACAATATTTATTCTAAAGGTTTATACAATTGTTTTACATCTGAACGTAATACGTAGTAATCATTTAAATCTACAAATGTATTTACAACCTGTAAATAAAATTAAGATTCCAGTTTTTTCATATATTCATATTTTGTTTTTAGAACTATAAAATTATTTAGTTTATAATATAAATATTTCTGTTGTTTTAATTACATAAAATTATTTTAACTATTTTATGCAATGAAGTGTGTATTGATATTTAATTTATAATTGTTTACTATTTTATGGTGAGTGTACATACTTAAAAAATAAACCAAAAATTAATAATTACTAAAAATCTTTGTATAATATGCAAATAATTAATTTTTAATATAATATAAATTTAATACCCTTAAAGATTACAGAAAAATAATATAATCTGCTTTATTATTACTGAATTTATTCATGGCTATTCTTACAAATTTTTTTTCATACATGAATAGTTTCTTTAATTAAGTATTAAGTATGCATATTCTGAATTATGAAAAAATATAATATTAATCAATACAATTTATAATTATTATAAGAAAAGAAAAATTAATTGTCTTTGTAAAAAGTTATGTAATATTAATAAAAAACTAACTTTTGCTATTCTTCAAGTTGTATAATTTATTCACATAATTCAGTACATATAAAAATTTCAATACTTGCTTTTCAGTAATTATTAAATTTTATATTAAAATTTATTATTTATTAACTCATATATGAATTTATTACTATAAAATTATTAACTCATTAGAAAATAATATACTGACGATGTAAAATTAATTTCAAATGTAATAATAAAATGAATACAAATAATATATTAAGATTTGATTGCATACAACTTCAATAAAGAAAACCGTTAGTAGATAGCTGATAAAAAATTATTGATAATTTTATAGTTTAAAAACATTATGAAAATTTGTATGGTAGTGTATCACAGATAATTATTTAATTTTTATGTATTAATAAAAATATATATTATTAGTAAAATCTATAAAGGCTTACAAAAAAAGTCAGTCATAAAAAGTATAATACATTAATATATAATCAATGAAAGGGATTTTCAATACAGTTTAACTAAATAAGAAATCTTTTAGAAAAAAGTTCAAAGTAACTTCAAATTATCTGAAGATGCCTAAAATGTAAATTTTTTCATTGTATTTTATGTTTTACATGAAAATTGTCAACTCTATTAAATCATAATTATACATTCAGTTTGTAATATCTTGAATGACTAATACATACATATTTACGTAAATTTATTAATAAATCAGAATAATTGAATATGTATAGGAGAAGTATTTGTAATTTCGTACATATGCCGAAACATAGTAATACTGTTATCCATATCAATTTTGTTTCCTTTATAGAAATGTTGTGGTTTCAGTTATCATTCTATAAAGTAAGTTTACTATGGAAGGTAGTTTTTAGCTACAATATTTTTTTAACTACAAATTATAGGCATATATAATTATATTTTTTTTATAATATTATCTTATTTTTAAAAATTGCTTATAAATTTATATTCACTTAAATATCGGATCTTTTTTTTATTTATTTATTTTTTTGTGAATGTTTTATATTATATATATACATTCGTTACATAATATTTTTATAAAACATTTTGTAGAACAATTAATAATTGTTCATTATGAATGAGATACGCATATTTTTTAATACACCAAAATAATATCTTAATTATTTTGTTTTATTTTAATCTATAACAAGAAATTATAATAATCAGCAAGATTCTTAAAGTATCAAAATATTTCAATTCACTTCATTGAATAATTGTCCTTAATGTTTAATCAATTCATTTCTTGATGATAATGTATCAGTGTAATCAAATTAATCTAATGGAATATTTTAATTAAGCATTATTACATAAATAATTTAAATATCAAATAAAATAATTCTAATAAATAAAAAAATTTAATAAATAATAACTCGTTAAATTATGAATGTTATTAAGCTATGTATCATTTAATTTTATCCTTAGTTCATTAATTACTTTTACTCGAACATCAAATTAACACATCAAATTAAATTACTAATTTATTTATAAATTTATTGATATTACAAAATATAATATTAAGAAATAATAATATGTAACAATCCTTCAAATAGATTTGTGAAGTGAATTAAGGGGATGAGTTTTTCAAGCTTAGTAATTCGGTAAATACACTTAAATATATTATTAATTAGTTATCAGTTAAATATCAAAATTAATTAATTAGATTAGATTAATGAGTTAATTAAAATTATGTAGTTATTTAGGACTTATTATAATTTTATTTAAATTAAATTAAAAATTTAATTTAATATAATTTAATTTATATTTATATTAATTTTTCAATGTAATTTTTTACCTTCTTTGTACAAATGAAAAGCATACCATAATTAATTTTTACATTAAAAATTACAAATTTAGAATAAAATTATTCTAATATATGTTCCTACAGCAAATTATGAATTTATTTTTTTTATATTTTTCTAAAAATTTAATTAACCACCTACCTATTGTCATGAGAAAAAATATTTATGTAAACTTACTATCAATTTGTATTACTTATATCTGATATTTATTTATTTATTTATTTATATAATTAATATATATTTGGTTCATTATTTGCATTATAATGGTTGTTTTATTACCATGTATTGTATTATATGTATGTATATATATACATATTTAGTTACTCATTTATAAATAATGACAAAACGTTTTTTTCATTTGAAAATTTTTTAATATTAGTATTTTTTAAGAAATGGAGCCAGTATTTTATAATTATTCAGTTATGTATAAAAAATAAAAAGTCTTTACAAATCATTAGATATTAACAGACATTTTAACTATGATATATTAATTTAGATAAGATTTTTTGTATAACATGAATAAAAGTTATAAAATACATACATATTTGTATTTATATTTATTTCATAATATGATTCATAATATCATAGACAATTATTTAGTAAATTATATTGATTGTTATATATAAAACTATATTTATAATATTAATATTTGTATTGTAGTAAGTATAATATTTATGAATATAATTTTATAGATTTGAATATGTATCAACATTCTATATTAGATAAAAAATGCCTATTATACAATTTAATTATAGCAATGAACATTAATGTTAAATTAATAAGTATATATTAATTTTAAAAATTTGCAATTGAATTATAACATATATCTTTATTTTAATGCATTTTGACAAAACTATATAGCTCAATTTATATAATTTATAAGTTATTTTTTATAAATTACTCAAATCAAGTAGAAAGCTGTTATGTTAATGAAATTTTTTGGACATTTTTATGTAAATCCATGTACAGTTTTTATTTTAAAAATCTTTGGTAAAATATCATCCCTAAATTTTAAAGATTACATCTTTTATTTAACGGTAAAAACATACGGTAATGTAGCAGAACGTGTTGCGTATAGAATAATAAACATCCCCTCTTTTTCGTATATAATTGCGTTATAAAACGATCTAATGTGAGTGCCAGAGCATTAGTAGCGATTTCTAAAGTGACAGGTAAAGTGTTTTGGATTAAATAAAGAGAGTTTCTAATCTATTACACCAGTAGATTATATTTCATATAAGTCCAAATTCCAAAAAATATATAGGCGTCAAATAGTTTACATATTGTTTCATTTAATATTTTGCAACGAATAAAAATGTAACTTACAAAATGATTAAAAATTTTAATGATTTAAATGATTTTAATTGAGTTAAAATGTTACAAAATTTTATTAGAATACATAAAAATTAAATATTAAGATTTCATATCGATATCTTAATTAAAATTTGTTTATCTAATTATTTTGTTTTATATTTAATTCGAATTTCGATATCATCAATAGAATATATTTTCTTAAAAATATAATCATTAAATTAATCTTATTATATAATGATAAAAAATTAATGTATTTTTATTTAAAAATTGATATTAGGTTATTTTTGTCTGAATAAAAATGAAGGCGCTTATTACTCTCAGCACGTTTATACTTCTATTTTTTGAAGTTTCTGGTGAATTAGAATGGTGGAGAACTATGTCTCTATACCAACTTTGTCCAAGAAGCTTCAAAGACAGTGATGGAAATGGAATAGGAGATTTTAAAGGTAAATTTTATCATAATAATTGAGTTATTAGCATGTACAGAATCTTTATATATGCGTGTGGGTTGGTGTATACACGTGCGTGGATGAATGAGTATTATGCTCTTTGCGTACATCTTAAATACATATATCCTTCTATAATTAGTAATCAAGATGTACATTAATACAATTTCATTATATAGTAAAATATTTTATACAAATGCAAATTATGAAAAATTGTCAGTATATTATATTTATATATAAATTTAAAAACAAATAGTATAAAGCAAAATGAAACATTTTATATAATTTTGTAGAGTAATAGTACTTTTTCGAACTTAATATTAAGTTATTCTATCGCATACAAAATATTATCTCTATTTAATTAGATTCTCTAATTATAATAGATGATCGATATAAATATATAAATTTATATAATATAATAAGATTGTTAATTTATAATCTGAAACTATTAATTGCTTAAGCAATTTTAAATAAAAATTAATTAATACAAAAGTATATTAGTGATATAAGAATAAATATTTTGATGATGTATATATAATATAATTATTGAAATACTGTAATTTAAATACAATTGTTAATAACTGATATAAACCCAAATCATATTATTGCTGTTATCATTCATTTTTATTTTTAAATCTTCTTCAAATAAATTTCTTTTTTGAAATAGCTTTAATTTGATAAATTGTTTAATCCTAACTAAAAGTATAGTAATGTGAATATTTAATAAAAAAATTAATTAAATACAATATTATTTTATTTCCATTATTATAATGTATTTATATCTTAAGTCCAATATTTCAAATTTAATCTGTTATAGAAACAATATATTATTAATAATAAAAAAAATTTTATTATCGGATGATATAGTACAACTAATAAATTGACAGGAGGTAACAATCATAAGATTATTATGCAGAGTTTTTTTGCAAATAGAGAAACGTATGAAATTCATTATTTCTGTAAATCACCACTAACCTTTTTGTATAAAACAAGTACATAATTACATCGTCTTTTCTTGTGTAAGAATTGAACGCATCATCGTTCGTAAAATACGAGATTTCGACGTTATTTTTTTAAACATAAATTGTCTCCACAATCGTAAACAAATATAAAATAGTATATAAAAGTACATTATAAAAACATGTATATATATATGTAAACATATAAAACCAAGTTTTGATTAGACACAATTTCCAGTATTAAAAATCGATAGAATCATTGTACATTATAAAATATTCTATCGCTAATGTTATATTATTAACAATTTTTTTAAAAATCAAATAATGTAGAATTAACATTATAATTTTAATACTTTGATGTTTTCATTGTATATTGGTAATATTTTCAAAAATTTTCAGTATTTATGAAATCTTTAATTTATAATTAAAATTGCAATTCATATTTAATTAATTATTTTTACAGTAAAATAGAACATCAAAATATAATTCTTTTAAATAAATAAATATTATACGTATAAAATTTATTACAGTTTCTAATTACTAAATTTTAATTTAATTACGACGGTTATTGTTTTTGAATTAAAAAAAAAAGTTTCAAACTAATTTTATTATGATTTAAAAATTCATAATATATAAATATAGTTTTATATATGTATATTTATTTAATTTATATCAACTCTATAAAAATTGGTCTTTTTATTTACAAATGAAAAAATATTTATATTTAAGCTATTATAAAACGAAGTTCATTGTTTTTTTTTTATTGTTGCATAAAATTAAAAATGAAAGGTTTATATAAGATTTATTTTGTAAAATTACAAATAGTTAGTGTAGATATTTATTTATTGTATACTTAATATCGGTCATTAGGATTATTATTACAATTTTTATATATTGCCTTTTA
This sequence comes from Ceratosolen solmsi marchali, assembly GCF_000503995.2. Classification (NCBI taxonomy): domain Eukaryota; kingdom Metazoa; phylum Arthropoda; class Insecta; order Hymenoptera; family Agaonidae; genus Ceratosolen; species Ceratosolen solmsi. The sequence continues at coordinate 491,249 of NW_011948447.1, read as the reverse complement.
CTTATTTAGTAATATAATTAAATCAATGTAAAGTATTTCATAAATATAATAAATAATTTAGACTTTAAAATTTTCTTGTATTTCAAATATTCATAGTAATCGATGAGAAAAAATATCATAAAACTATTTAATATCATAAAAATGAAGATATATGTTCATATTACGTATTTATCAGTATTTCGTATTGTAGATATCTAAATATAAATTATAGAATTATATCTTATATATAGAGTACAAAATACCATTTTTACACTATTTTTATTTTAAAAAGATTTTTATGAAATAATTTTATATTATAAATATTATATATATATATATATATATTATAGGATGTAAACATTTAAAATTATTATTTAACATAAACTAATCTATAAATATGTACTTTACCAATAAAAACTCCGTCTTCATCAATTTTATTTTAAGGTTTATAGTGTAGGTATCATTGATATAATTTTTTTATTAATTTTTTTAAGAATAAAAAATAAAATCTCTTAAAATTAACGTTTTATCAATATTATTATAAATGTTACTCTATTTTTCTACTTTAGTTAATCTTTGTAATTTTTAAGTTGTCATAATAAATTATTCCGAATATATTTATAATAATTATATTTTATAATATTATTTAATTATTTTATAATAATAAAAAAATATTTGAAATAATAAAAAATCCAAAATAATTATTTTCCCGTCAAACGTGATAAAATAAATCAGTATAAAAAGCAATAAATTCTGTATAAAGTGTTTTTTATACATGAAAGTTCGATATAGTAAAACATACATTAGTACAAATTACTTAAATAATTTATTCAACAAAAACACTTTGTTGAACAACTGTTAGAAACTAGTATGCTCTTGGGAATTTAATTATTATACAACTGTTGGGCAGAAACGCGTGAACACATGTTCTGAATAACGAAGTTCAAATGTAAAACATAGACAACATCGAAAATTAAAGGGTCTGTGCATTAGTAAACCGTAAAATATGTAATATATAACTTGCTTCACTCTTCGTTTAGTTTATCAGACTAAAATTTTAAACTTATTACAATTTAGGAATTCAAAGTAAACTTCATTATTTGGTTGAATCCGGATTTGATGGATTCTGGCTAACTCCATTTTATCCAAGTCCTTTTCAAGATTTTGGCTATGACATTTCAAACTTTCAAGAAATTGATCCTCTTTATGGAACAATGAAAGATTTTGAAGATTTACTAGAAATGGCACATAATATGTCTCTCAAGGTCATTATTGATTTCGTACCTAATCATAGTTCGGATCAACATGAATGGTTTCAAAAAAGTGTGAAAAAAATTGATCCTTATACTGATTATTACATCTGGAACGAAGGCAAATTCGTAAATGGTATACGAGTACCACCTAATAATTGGGTAAATAATATATAAATTTACTAATGGAAAAAACATTATTTACCAATTAGTCCAAGTAATATTATTTATAATACTAGAATAATTCAATAATTATATAGAGACATACAATTAATATTAACTATATATAATTTTAAAATATTAAATGTAATAATAATTTAGGTTAGTGTCTTTGGCGGTTCTTCATGGACCTGGAATGAAGAAAGACAGGCCTATTTTTATCATCAATTCGCTAAAGGCCAACCTGATTTTGATTTTCGAAATGAAAAAGTTAGAAATGAGATGAAGGTAAAACTGGATTATTATATACAATAAATATCGATAAATTGAAATAATGCATTTATACTTATCGGATAAGTAGATTTTATAAAAGTTAAGAAAAGGTTTATTTTATTATTGTTCATTACTTCTTTTAATAACTTATATAAATAATTGTAAACATTACAGATATAACGTACATTTCTAAATTTGTAATTATTAAATTTTATTTTTCCGCTTTAATGGGCTTGACGAATATGTCATTCAACACGAATATATTTTTTAAACCTAATATAATAAATTAAAATGAATAATTATATTATTTTTTACATAACTATTAAAACGTCAAAAATAAAATTTATTATAGAATGGATAAATATGCGTATTTATAATGACCTATACACACATATTTATATAGTTAACATATTTATTTTAGCATTGCTATATAAAATAAATTTGTATCTTTTTATAAAGGATATTTTAATCTTTTGGATCAAAAAAGGTGTGGATGGCTTTCGTATGGACGCCTTACCATTCATATTTGAAGATAAATATTTGCGTAATGAAAAATTGACTGGTAGAACACATAACCCAAATGACTTTGACTATACATATCACGACTATACGATGCACTTGATCGAAAACTATGAGATGGTGCATGAATGGCGAAATGTCATTGATCAATATAACCAATCAAACGTGATGATGATAGAGGCATACGCTAATATAAGCTTAACAATGCTATACTATACTTATGGAGCGCATTTTCCTTTCAACTTCGGTTTCATTACCTCAATCAATCAATATTCCAATGCTAATAGAATTAAACATGTAATTGATGAGTGGATGAAGTACCTACCATTAGGAGCCACATCGAGTTGGGTAGTAAGTTTTATAATAATGTGAAATTCGTATAAATATTATATAAAAAGTAATTCCTTATATTTATTAATTATGAAAAATATTAATAATTAATAAATATTGGTTTTATAGAAATTTTTTAATTGTATTTATATTCATTACATGATGTAAAATTTGAGATCCAACTTTAGATATATACGTACATTCAAATTTACTATGAAAAGAAATAATAATTTGTAGATTAATCATTTCTCAGTCATCTTTTATAGTTATTATAATATTTTTATTACTAAATTTTTATGAAATTTGTTAATTTTTTAAAAGAATAATTATATATACGTATCAATTATTAAGTATAACGTAAAAACAAGAACTTTACTTTTCACTTTTTACAAATTATATTAAGTACAGCTAAATTTTAAATTTATTATTTAGTGAAATTACTTAAACTTAGATAAATAAATGTATTAGATGTTTGAAAACTCTACTATTTATGATATTTTTTAGGTATTATGTATACTTATAATTAAATATATCAAAAGTTTTATTTAAAATATCTAAAGATATGTTTAAATTTTTTCGTTTGTGGTTTATATAATTTTTATGCTTTAAGAGAAATTTCTGAAATTTTTATAAATATATTCTTATTTTTATTTTGATTTTGAATTGTTTAGAAATAATAATCAAAATTTATTTTTGTTTCAACCAAATTACAAAATTATCATCTGTTAATACATTATATCATTATTATTTATGTTCGTTATCTATGTATATCAATTCAATGAATAGTAAATATTATAACATTCCCTGGAAATTAAAATTAGGATTAATCAGTACGTAGCATGAAATAGCAAGCTACAAAAGCACATAAACACAAAACTTTATCTACGTAAATACTACTGCAATTAATTTTCTTAATTGGTAGGCAGGAAATCATGACCAACATCGACTAAGAACACGCTTTGGACCAGATATCGCCCCAATAATAACGATGATGGTTCAACTTTTACCGGGTGTTGCAGTAACTTACCTCGGCGATGAAATTTGCATGGAGGACACCTACCTTACCTGGGAGGAAACACAAGATCCTCAAGGTTGTAATGCCGGTAAGACTGATTATCAGAAAAGAAGCCGAGATCCAGTTAGAACTCCTTTCCAATGGGATGCAAGCACCTCAGCCGGTAAGTAGCTTATTCGCTAAGACTTGTGTAAATAGTGCATAATAAATTGGTAAAACATTAATCGATTATATGGTAACATCACATAATATAACTTAATATAACATCAACAATATCAAATGTATGATAATGTAATATTAAGTTTATCTTAACAATTATATTACTGCAAGTAAGTAATGAATCATAGATATTTTAATAAAGATTTTGAATAATTAAATATTTCTATTTCAATAGATATTCATGAATACAGAATTCTAAATCATGCTTGAATTCCATGTTTTACATAAAAAATATTTAAAACTGATATTTGTGGCAACTTTTTTACAAAGAATAATCTCTATATTATCTAAGCAATAAATGTACGTATGTCTCATGAAAAAAGTTATGGGACTGTCCTTATTTTTATAATTGAGAGTAATTAATTCTGTAATATATATTTATTATTTATTTATATTATTATTTTATTATGAACTAACTACACAAAATTTTTTTATAAATCATTATATCCTAGTTAATGACATAAATTAATTCATTTATATTTTAATTAATATGACAGAAATTAATATAAATTAATAAAATATTATATAAAAATACTTTCATGTATTACTATTTAACATTCCACAGATTCAAAAACATAAAACCTATTTTATAATAAATAATCTTATATAATAAAAATTTATTTTAGGATTTTCAACTAATCCAAGAACTTGGTTACGTGTTAATGACAATTATAAAACAGTAAATCTTGCTGCTCAAAAAGCAGCAGATAAATCGTGTTATAAATCATTCTTAAAAGTAACAAAATTAAGAAGATTACCATCTATTTCAAAGGGCGAATTAAAAACAAAATTATTTAATAACGATGTATTTGCTTTTTCCAGGTAATTTTTGTTTATTACATATTTCAAAACAATAATAATGGAATTAAAATAAAATTTTGTTCAATTTTTATATTTAATAGTCATCTAATATTAAAATATTATGAAATTATTTAAAATATAACTATTGAAATTGTGTATTATATAAATAAAAAATTTTATAATAAAAATATATGTTTAGAGAACTAAAAAATGAGATATCGATTTACGTGGTGATAAATATGGGGAATGAACCAGTCACTTTAAATTTAGAAGTTTTTGAAAATATTACATCTAAATTAAAATTATATCATTTGACAACGAATATTGAACTACCAACAGGGTAAGCTTTATATTTTATTATAAATTCATCTTATTCTCATTGTTCATTATATAAGATTTTAGTAAAATATTTTGCATATTGTGCAAAATTTATAAATTTTATAATCAATAACAATTATGCATATATTAAAAATGATTGTATTTATTGTTGAATATTTGATTTTCTTTTTTAATTAATATATAGTTCTGTATTCAAACTATTAAGTAATCTATAATAAAATCATGCTGAAAATATTAAAAATTAATGATATTCGTCGTATTGGTACAAAATCCAGCAAAAACAATTAAATGTCATTATATATATGAGTAGACACAGTGTTAAACTTATAATTCAAGTTGTAGTAGATATAGTCAACGGAAGACATTCATTTTTATACAATTTGTTAGATAAGGTAGATCAATAAAAATGTTATTCGTGAATAACATAAAAATTCTAGTTTTACGCCCTAGTTTTATTAAGACGTTGAGATATATAAAAATAAATAATAAAATACTATTAATATAAACGTTGTTACTCTAACTTATAATGATTAATCCAACCATTGTTTTTGTGTAATATATTTTAATACAATAATATCTCTATAATAAATATAAAAAATTGTAATGTAATAAGATGAAAACTGTATAATTGAGGTTAATTAATTCAACTACTACAATTTGTAAGGTCATAATCTTATATCTAAATTCTGCATTCTATGATTCTTAATATACTTTAAATGGTACATGAAATAAAATTAATATTTATTTTAATATTGACAAGTTTTCCGTAATACATAATTAAATTTTGTAAATATAATTTACTATAATAAGCAATTTTTAGCTTTTTATTATTTATTTTCTATAATAATTCTATAAAATACATTGTTTTGTTTTTGTATTAAAATATATACTTTTCAGGTCTATTGTAAACACAAATTCTGTCAAAGTTCCGGCAAGAAATGCTGCAATTCTCTTTAGTAATTGAAAATATTTCGACAGATTCTAAAACTCAGCGTAACCGCAATTCTGGCTTCCTGTATATAATATCTGCCTACAGAAACATATTTGATTATTACCACATGGAAATTACTATTAAAGTGTTTGTGAATAATTAAATAAGTCAAATTTATTTTAATGTAATGGAAAAAAACAATATTTATTTTGTACCAACAATATATATTCGAATTCTAATACATTTTAAGCCTTCATATTTCATTAAGCTATTAATTTAAAAATAAAGCCGTAAAGAATATAAAATATAACTTATTATTTTTTCAAGATTTACGTTATTCAAACAAAACCTATTAATAAAGTGTAAATATTGACTTAGCATTTAAAAATAAATAAATTTTATATATTAAATGTTACATTATAAATGTTTGGCATTTTCAATTTCAAAGAATTAAGAAATTATCTTTTGAAGGGCACTATTTAATATTCTAAAATAAATACTTTTAGTATAAATATGTTTTAAAAAACAACCCATAATTGGAAAAATATTTGAAATTATATCTAATAAACTTTTAAAATATTAAATTAGTTACTGATTATATATAATTAGATATTATACAATCATATGAATAATTATGAACGCATGAAAATAAATATTAATTTTCATTTCAACATTATACATTTATCAAATATAATAATTTTGGTAAAATAGGATACTAACATGGATGTACATTTATAAAAATATTAAGGAATCATCAAAAATCATTTTAAACATGGTTAATATTATTAATTTTACTCTTAAAGTCATTTTATAATTGAGTTGTAAAAGTGAATTATTTTAGAAAATTAATTATGTTTAGAATACACTTGGAAAAATTAATAGGAATCTATAGAACTATGACTTTATAATAACTATGATCTTTATATTTTATTTTATATTTTTAATTTATTCGAAAATTATATAAAAACTAAATGTCTTGTTAAACTTTGATTATAATCGATGAAATAATCAATTCAGTGTTTAGTACAATTTAAATGATAATTTTGTATTAACTCTTTAATTACATAATTAATGCATAGTATATTTAAATATTTATTTGATAAAACAGTAAAATTCAACTAAATAAGCACAAAGAAATACTAATTCAGTTTGGAAAAAAATCTAACATTACATTTTAGTTATTAAACATTTTTAATTTAAAATTTTTATAATAAATTAAAAAATAAATATTAAATATGGAATACAATATCAATGGTCAATACAGTATTATAGTCTTATATTATTACTTGTTTAGAATTAATTACTATTAAATAATTAAAAAAATTTAATAAAATATATTTTGAATAACGTTATTTAGTAAAATTTCAATTACATATAAGTAAAAATATATTATTAATAAAAGAATACAATAAATTATTAATTAATTTTAATTAAAATAAAAAGCACTGCAAAAATAAATCAATTTTAAAACCTTATATTTACATAGTTTCTTAATTCGATAATAATCCTGTGAATATTTATCAGCTCAAACGAGCTTTTCATTTCTCTACTTTTTGTCTTATTTTTTAGATAAATTAAAATTAATTTACATTAAATTCATAAAATACTTCACTGCTAAGATATTTTGAAAATCTATTGGTATATTTAAATGCAAAACATATATTTATACAAAATATATGCAATATGAATAGTACTAAGAATTCTATAATACAAAGTTATATTATAAATTGTTTAAATATCAATTAAATAGCAGTATTTAATTATAGTAGTATACCTACTAATATTTCAAAGCACAAATCATTTAATAACGAAAACTTTTATTTAACAACTAAAATACAATATATATTGTAGAAAAACTATTAAAAATTATAAAGCGTGTTCATAACAGCATCATTCAAGAATACCATCTACCTAATGATATTTGGCAATGAATGCTTAGGTAGAATATCATACATTATTACATAATAAATATAATTGTGCAGATTATATTATTAATTACTTTATTACAAGTAAAATAATATTGAGTTCGTATGGCTCAAATAAAATGAACATTCTACTATAAATACTAAAAAATTAATCATATTTTTAATCTGTGCTACTTCTCAATAGAATCCAAAGCTACTTCAAAGCCACCAAAATAATAATATACAAGGTTCAGATATAAGATATTACATATTACATTTTATTATATTACATAATTCTAAATTAATATCACATAATTTTCATGTAATTCACCTAAAAAAATAATACATTGCATGCAACTACTAAATTAAATAATTAAAACATAAATTTCATTTTTAATTTTAAAAACATAGAAATAATAAAAATAGGTATAACATTTTTATTTATAACATCATTGGTAAAAATATTATAAAATGTTTTCTTGTTATTTAAGTCTTATTAACTATTCAGCAACAATTGTATGTATATTTTATTAAAAATTAAGTACATTAATAAATTGTTTAATTACTTTTATGATAAATGAATGTATAGAAGCATTTATGTAGATATATCAATGACAAACTTTATTTAAAAATATTTCTTTATTAACATTATGATTTTGAAAAAGTAAATTTTATAATATTAAGAATTACAAAATTAATAAAGACTTACTAATAATATTCTTAATAATTACATAAACTTTATGTATTTATCTAAGATTATCTAACAGATAAAATATTAGATAACTAAACTTCCTTGTTATCAATAATTGAAATAAAACTACAATAAATTCAATTCATCTTAAATATTAGAAGACTAATGTTTTATTTTTATTACTTCACAATTTGTGAAAATATTTAATTGTACAGATAAATTTGAATTAATATATTTTTCGGAACAATTATTTTCTAACCCAAAATCCTTTAATAATTTAGTCACACTCATTTAAATTTCCACTGATAATTTCACACTTCATGAATATTTAAAAACAATTGTATAGATTTTTCTTACTCACCTAATGGATTTTTATATACAATCCATAAATTTTGTATTAAAATATGAAATTGATAGTTTCTATTTTATTATATTAAAAGCTTAAATAATTATATTTTTGTTGCTAATTTTCAATATCATTCTTTCACAAAATTATTTTTAAGTTTGATTTATTGAAATTCAATATAGATTAAAAAAATTTTATTACCTATTATTTTTCGGCAAAAAATTTTTACAATAATTCAGATTTCCTGTTTTATGAACTATAGTCATTATCAGTTATAATGAGTAATGTGCGTAAAAAATATTCTTAATATGTGAGTGTTCATTATTAAAATAAATAATAAAAATATAATGAATAATATATTTATCATAATTCATTGTATGATATTTCTGAAGAGATGAACATATATTTCACAATTGTATGTATCTTAACTACTAGAATAAATTAATAGAGTGAAATCAATAATTATTTGGAAATAAATTTTAAATTGAAATAATATAATTCTAGTTGAAAAAATTTATATTAGATTAAAATATTATTATCGTATTATATTAAAATTTTATATTATGAAAAATACTATATTAAATTATACATATTAAGTGTTTTACCAAAAATTCGAATGCGAATATAATTATAAAACTTAACAATAATTTAAAAGAACTATAGTCAGATTTTTATTTTAAAAGTAAGATATTAGTAAACGTAAAAAATTATACTGGACTGCATTCATTAAAAGTTAATCACGAGTTATTTTTACACTATCCATGATTTATGTGTATATAAATAAATATAAGATAATAATCCCGAGGAGATGTTTTCAAATTTTTTCAATGCAATTTCTCTCGAAAAATTAACATTATTAAAGAAAGATTAGACCCAATAACTTTCACCACTGCTTTAAACATTAATTAATTACTTGAACTGCCTACATATAACTATAAATTACTTTGAATATTGAATACACTCAGTAGTTAAAGAAGAACTAGATACAAAATTTCTGATTTAATTAGAAATACCTCTTTTTATGTATTTTAATCGGTGTAAATAATATCCTATATAAGATATTTTTATATATAAATTTTGGAAACAATAACTGTTATCAAAAAATTAAAATTTAAAATAAAACATAAAATAATTCTTTGTATATAATTTCATTTATTTGTTGAGTTCATTTTCGATCTACTAGTGATAAAAGCAAATAAAACATTTAACATTTTATAATTATGTAATTAACATAATTTACATAATTAACATAATAACATAATATTTTTATTTTCTCTTATCTCTAGTTTAAGTTCTTAATAAGAATTTTTATTATAATACTGAGCATTAAATTTAAATTTAGTTCCATATTCCATCGATTTCCATACAAAAAAGCCAGCAAGATATCATGTATATGAGTTAGGCAAATATTTTCATATTTTTTTATACACTTTCAGAATCAATGCTCTTTTTATTCATCTAATTATAATCCTTTATCCCCGCCTCACCTATTCATTATCATATTTAAAGTAAACTTCATCTACAAGTATATATAAGATGCGATAAAAATAAACATTGATCAAGCTTGTATATACCTAGCATATATTAAACATAAGTTATCGCTCACGGAACGAAAATCTACAAAATATTGTTCGATGCTTGATGTCAAAATGAAATTAAAATTCTAAAAATAATAAAGTAATAAATTGATAAATACGATAAATACTAATAAATAAGTGTATATTATTTATTTATGGTAGAATGCACATGGCACCATAATATTTCAAATACAGAGTAATAAAGTTTAATAAAATCGTTAAGTTCGTAAATATACAATATTTTTTGTGTTATATTAAAATTTTATTGTTTTTATATCAGATTTAATATAATTTTACTTGTAGTTACATTATATGTTATTATTATATTTATTACCTATTATTCTATAGCACATATATTTTATAATAATAATATCACTATAGAAAAATAAATAAAATAATATAAATTTAACCTCAAAAAAAAATTCGATCCAAGTAAGTATAGACAAATTTTTTAAGGACAATCGCATTATTCTCTTTTTAATGAAATTAAAATTGCTAATTCTTATATATTTATGACAGGTTTTCATTGAATAAAATAATCAAATTTCCTAAGCAAAATATATTCGATATTTAAAATAAATTAAAGACCTTTTTATATCTGTCAATTAAATGATATTAAATTGAAAATATAAATAATTATGAAATTTTAATGTTCTTAAGTTAAAATTCTTTCAGTTTTACCTATTAATTATAAAGAAATTTTTATATTCAATAAGTAAAATAAATATTAAATATATTTTATAAATAATTGTTTCATAATTAATATTTAAATCATTTAATTAAATATTAAATACAAAATAATTTTAGTATTTAATTTTACACATGAGTATATTAATATTTCTTTATTCTTGGTGGCCTTCCGGTAATTAAATTAATAATTCCAGCAATTATAGTAATAAAAGTAGTTGCGTTTACAAAATGTTGTATTCATAGATATTTGTAAAAATATCAAATCTAATGTTTGCAAGGGCATCAATATAAATAGTAAATGATGATAATTATTCTTGGCATTTTTTTCTATCGCTATGTGTCATTGCAAGATTCTTAAAATTAAAAGACCAATTATGATATAATAAGATATTTTAGAACTAGATATTTTTCTATTTCTGCTCATTCTGCAATACTAAATTGTTATGCATGCCGATTTAATAATAACATACTGTTTTAATATTATTAATAACCACCAACATAATATTATAAAAATATTATATAAACTAATTAATATTCTTCTTTGATACATTTACTGTATATGAGATATGTTTAGTTTAAAGTGAATTAATATATAAAATGAAGTCATTACTTTAAAAATTAATATTACAAATTAATGTGAAAATAAAATAAATAATTTAAAAGAGTCATTTCTAATCATAATTATAATTATTAGGTGTTTAAATCGGTGTCGGTAAAAGAATTATGTCAATTCAAGTTAATAGATAGCGTATCAAGAATTTTTCACAAAAGTTAGTACAATCCTCCTATATAAGATCTGCACATATCGCTACTTCACAGAAAATATGTTGTCTTTGCCGAGTTGTGTCACTCTTTTACTCAGTGTAAGCTTTGTGATTGGCGAAATAACAAATCAAGGATGGTGGAAAAATGCAGTTTTTTATCAGGTTTATCCTCGAAGTTTCATGGATGCTAATGGCGATGGAATTGGCGATTTACAAGGTAAGATTATTTAAACATTGTTTAAGAGTATAATCTACTATATATTTCAGGAAATTTCAATTGTATTGTTATGTTATTTAAAAAGATTTCATTGAGAGGACAAAGGTATCATTTGATATAATTTTATCCAATATATAAATATCAATATATGTTATCAATTTTTCTATAATATTAATTAAATAAATAAAAAAATGTTTTAATTTCTTATAAACTTATAATTGCAGGTGCAATTACAAAGTAATTCTATATTTCATTTAATATTATATAAAAATTGCATATTTAAAAATGTATGAAAGTATTCATACTATGATATAATAAAAACTATCATTACTATTTCGAATTTTATTACATATTTATATTTCATGTCTGCAATCACTTTGCTCGAGCAATATCTGATAAAATTCTTACTTATCATATTAAATAAAAACATTCAAAATAATTTATATATCTTAAGATTATAATTGAACATGATTACAATAATAATGAAATTTCATTTTGTAAAATTATTTGCAATTGTATGAATACATGTCTAATTCTAAAAATTTGCTGACAAAATCTAAATAAATGATAATAATAAAGAAATATTTCTAAACTTATTTTACAACTGATTGAAAAATATTCTATTTTAAATTTTCAGTAAATAATTGTAAAAAGAAAAACATTGATATATAAATATATCAAAAATATTCTATTTAAAATTTTCAGTCAATAATTATAAAAAGAAAAATATTGATATATATATATATATATATATATATATATATATATATATATATATATATTTACTGAAACTTTTAAATAGAATATTTTTCAATCAGTTGTAAAATAAGTTTAGAAATATTTCTTTATTATTATCATTTATTTAGATTTTGTCAGCAAATTTTTAGAATTAGACATGTATTCATACAATTGCAATAATAAAATAGAATTTCCTTTCAGCAATTTTTAATACGCAAAATATTTTAATAATTAAATATTTCAATTTTCAGTATTTCCATATATTATTATGGTTATAAAATTATATATTAATTAATTATTTATTTTGTAATCTAAGCAAATTTTTTTACAAAATTATTTACAAATTTATTAAATTATATTTTAATGGGAATTAAATATTGTAAATATTTTAATTTAAATAAATATGTAAATAAATAAATTAATTTTAATTTAAATGCAGTTTAGTGCTGATTATAAATGTATAAAATAATTTATTTAAACCATTCGATAAGCCAAAAAAATAAAAATAATGTGAAGCGTTATCGTTTCTTTTATTCAATTGAGTTTAGAAATTATTATCAGATTAATATTTAATAGTAGAAAATAAATTCAATTTCGGTTATTGAACTCAGGATGATCAAATACAGTCTATTCAAATGTAATTCATAAGCATAATATATATAAAATTAGACTTTATTAACATCGGTTTTATTAAGATTAAAAAAATATGACATAAAAAATAAAGAACAAAGAAAAAATATCTTTTTTCTAATATAGATATGGTATATCAGAAAAACAAGTTAAATATTTATAACAAACCCTGTGAAATTCTAATGAATCGAAATATTTAATGCAAATAAGATAAGTCATTTAATCTTATTGCATTAATAAATTGCAATTAACTCTTGCAGAGTGAGTTTTATACCCAGTTAATAGAATAAAAAGTGAAGTATAAAATATATAGTTTTTAATATAATAAGATTTTTTGCAAGACTTAAATTTATAGATAATATTTTAATTCAATTTAGTATGATAAATAATACTTTTTTTTACAGTTTTCATAAATGTGTTCAAAAATTCTAAAAAGAACCTCCATTAATATTATTTATAAAATATTATGATTATATATTTTAATTTTTCTGTATATAAAATAATACAAGTTTCAATTACTATTTATATTTTAACTATCAATTATAGCTGACAAATCATCTGCATTTATTAGTAACGAATAAATATTGCTGTATTAATTTCAATTAATACAATCTATAAAAAAAAGTATTAAAACTATAAATAATTTAAAAAAAAATAACTGAAAATTAGTTCAACGATAGATAGTGTAATTATAAAAGAAACATATCATATTGAACCAATATACTAAAATTGTTGAGAAATTCATTTTTATGAGGTAAGTTTTACTGTTACCTGGAGATTATGTTTTATATATATAAAAGAGATTTAATATATATTTAATATATATATATATATATATATATATATAATATATATCTTTTATATATATATATATATATATATATATAAAAGAAATACAAAAAAAAGAATTATGCGACTCCTCTCATTCATTTGCTCTGTCTCTCGCACTTAATTACATTGGTACATACTCTTTCTCTCTCTCTCTCTCTCTCTCTCTCTCCCTACCTACCTCTTCCTTTGTGAATTTTTGTTATATATTTATGTTCTTTCAAATCATATATTTTATTTTAAAGTTCTTAATTACTCAGAAACTAAATCTAATAGTTATAAATATTAGAATATAATTATTATTTATAAAAATCAAAACATTAATTACACTAGTATTATATAGAAATTATATGTATGTTAATATACTTAACCATAATTAATAATAATTAAGTAACTGTATATTTGGATCTGTTTTTTATTTATTGATTTTTATGATTTTGTATTGTTTTGTATTGATACTTATTTGATTTTTCTTGTAATGCATTACAGTGTATAATTTATATACTGATAATAAAATATTTTTTACCTTTATGTAATTATTACTTACAAAAATTTTATCGTATATTTATTATAATTCAAAACCATTTCATAATGCAATGGAATAAAAATCTACTTCGGCGAATAATAAGTTACTGCGCATATTTATTTTTGTTACAGTATATTAAAAATCTCTATTTTATTACGATTATATATTTTTTATAATAATATTCAATAAATATAATATTAATTTATTAATTAATTATATATTATTTTCAATAATGAAATTTTCTATATATAGGTATAATCAACAAATTAGAATATTTCAAAACTACAGGAATTACAGCAATATGGTTATCTCCAATATATACTAGCCCAATGGTAGACTTTGGCTATGATATTTCAAATTTTCGAGATGTCGATCAAACTTTCGGAACAATGAAAGACCTAGAAAATTTAATAGAAAGGTCCAAGCAACTAGGTGTTAAAGTAAATTATTTTAATAGTTTTAATTAAAATAATTATCTATCATTATATATAAAAAATATACCATTTTTGGATACAGATCATTATGGATTTGATACCTAATCATACTTCTAATAAACATGAATGGTTTATCAAAAGTACTAACAATGAACAAAAATATAATAATTATTATGTTTGGCGAAAAGGGAAAAATAATGACAACAATACTGCGCCAAATAATTGGATTAGCGTTTTTAGTGGATCTGCTTGGAAGTATAATTCAAACCGTGATTTATGGTATTTGCACCAGTTTGAATATAGGCAACCTGATTTGAATTACAACAATCCTGATGTTCGACGAGAAATAGAGGTATATTTTACTTTATATGAAAAGTATCGATGTTTATATTGATATTAATTAAATATAATTAATTCATGTACAATTAAATATTCTTAAATAATACTTATAAATACGGTATTCAATAAGAAATTTATTTACTTTTAATTTTTGTAGGAGATCATAAAGTTTTGGTTAGGTAAAGGCATTGATGGTTTTCGAATAGACGCAATTCCCTATGTGTATGAAAATGACGACTTTCCGGATGAACCATTATCGAATGCATCTGGAGTTACGAGCCAAGAATATGCTTATTTAAACCACATATATAGCACAGACAATTATCGGACATATGAATTAGTCAAAAGTTGGAGAAAAATATTAGATGATTGGTCTGATACACATAATGAAGATGAAAAAGTTCGTTAATTTTTTGAAATTTTCATTCTTAATGTGTAATATAAGTATATTAAATTTTAATTATTATTTATAGATTTTATTCACTGAAGCCTATACAAATTTACTTAACACAACTAAATATTACCGATTTGGATCACAAGTACCTTTTAATTTTAACTTCATTACGAATGTACATAATAATTCGAAGCCTGCAGAATTCAAAAAAGTAATTGATGATTGGATAGCTCAAACGCCAATAAATGCGTCAGCTAATTGGGTGGTAAAAAAAACAAATTAATTATATGATTGTATTCAGAAATTTGTTATGATTTTAAAAATTTGATACTTTAAAAAATCATTTGATTTGTTTATGTGCTCCATAAAGAAACACTCTTGTATTAAGAATAATTTTTTATAAAACTTAGAGTCAATATGTAATATTTCTAGAAAATTTTCAATTGTATTAAATTGTATGTAATCACTAAATGCAATTTAATATAATCTTACCTAAGTTTAAAATTTCAATTACTAAATTCTTTCTGAAAATATACAATTATCTTATTACGAGCGAAGATCGCTTTTGTTATAAAAAAATAAAATATACTTAACAGCGGTCTTTTGATTAATAAAATACACTTATATAAAACACTGATTATGGCATTATGCACAAAGAATTTAATATAATAACAAACCGACTAAATCGCACTTAAAGATGGGTAATCACGATCGCAGTCGTACTGCTACACGGTACCCAGGAAGAGCCGATCAAATGACGATGTTAGCAATGATACTGCCAGGCATTGCTGTTACTTACAATGGAGAAGAAATTGCTATGGAAGATAAATTGGATATCAGCTGGAAAGCGACCCAGGATCCGCAAGCTTGCAACACTGATCCTAAACATTACAAAATATATTCCCGCGATCCCAATAGAACACCATTTCAATGGGATGATTCAAAAAACGCAGGTGAGAACTGATATGCTAGAAATTACTACCATGTTTTTAACGAAAGAAAAATTCAAATTCAAATTTTACTTAGAAATTATTTGAAAATGATACATTTCATATATTTGTAATTATTAATGTTTGAAGTATCATAGGTTTATTCAATCATACAACGATTTAATATTATATACAAATATTATATACAAATAATATATATTTAATATTTATTGATTAATTGAATAAATTTATCCATTATCAATTTTTATAATAAACCATTATTTAATTAAAGGTTTTAGCACTAATGATACCACATGGTTACCCATTCATGAAAATTATAAAACCATAAATTTAGCAAAGCAAATAAAGGACGTAGAATCACATTATAATCTTTATCGAAGATTAATTATGTTGAGAAGTAATTCCAATGTTTTAAAGAATGGAACTTTAAAAATAGAAATTTTAAATAATGATGAAGTTTTGTCAGTTATAAGACAGTATGAAAATGAAAACGTTATTCTTTTAATTAATTTTTCTAATGATAAATTGCAACACATAAATGTTTCCTCCCACACAAATGGAGTTACCAATGGAACAATTTACATATCTAGTGTACAATCGGGAATTAAATGGAAGTAAGTTTTATATTTATATTTTGTACAATAAAAATAGTTTAGTTAGTTCTTAAAATCATTAAAAAATGTATATTATAAAAAAAAATAATAAACATAATTATAAATTATAATTTGAGTAAGTAGAAGTAAAATATAAATTATCTTTCAGTTCATCAGTATCTGTCTCAAACATTACGTTAAAAGGTAAAGCTTCATTAATTCTATTAGTAAAATCGAATGCATATACGAATGGAACAACTTTAACGTTGGTATCAATAAAATTATTGATTTCAATAATATTAATTTCTCTTTTTAAATTAACATAATCTAACAAAGTATAGCAGGTACTTACACATTTAGTATTTAATGTTAAAATTGTACTTACATTAACTTTTTCGCAGAAACTCTTATGTAATCTTAATAACATTAACTTTTCTTATAATATTAACAGTTTTAACTGTGTTTTAAAGTAAATATTTAAGTTATAATAAATAATTTTGTTTTTATTTATAATTATTTATATCATACACTTACAACATATGTGCTAATATATTGTAATCTTTTCTTATAAGGAATCTAACCGATAATTTTTATTATGAAGTATTCTTCAATTTTAGTAAATATACAAATTAATCTTAAAATTAATTTTAAATACTTATATTGTATAAAGAATATATTTAAAACTATTATTTCTTTCATAGTTTTATAATTGTAAATAAAAGATATATATATTGTAATACTAATAACTGTAATCACACTTTTCAATTGATATAGTAGTATATGTAACTTAAGTACAATATGAAAACTAATACTTTATTAGTTAACTTTACACAATATTATTTTGGTAATAAACAGCAATAAAACTTTTTATTTCAATATTTTAGTCTTTTATAAAAGCATATTCTGATTTATAATAATTATTATAAATTATTATCATTGATATATTAATTTAATTATTATAAAACATAATTACATTATAAACCCTATATAGATCTATATATTATACTATATTGTATTATCACTTATTTGTTCGAGTGTAAATAAAAATAAATATATAAACTTGTAACTTTTTATATACTTTATTTATTTAATTAAAAAATATTGATTAATAAATTAAAGGCATTTAATGTATAAAATTATTTGAAAAAGCAATTACAAATTTTTGTTATAATGTATTAAATAAAAGAAATTTCGAAAAGAATTAATAACATAATACTGAATACTAATAATATTCTCAAAAGTAAGAAATTATAATTTTAAATATCGAATAATGTATATATATATATATATATATGTAATCGATTTATATAATCTTTTACGTCGTTCGTACGTGATATTGAACAAATTCTATAACATTGTTTCTAAAAATATACTTTTTAATCAAATAAATTAATATTTACATTTGAAAATGGTTAAACAGTAATTAAATGTTTATCATATTTTAAAATATGTATAACTATGTATTTTTATAATTATTAAGAATTACAAACTAAAAAACTGTGAAATTTTTAAACTCTCAGACAACATATAAATATTTTGTAAGAAGTAAATTACTTTATAAATATTGATCTCCTACAAGAATCAACGAATACACATTTTTTTGAATAATATAATTTTGTTACAGTTTTTATGGGTATACAAAGTATTTGTTCTAAAAACGAAATTTATCTTTATTTTCATTCTATATTCATATTTTTCAACAATTAAAAAAAAATTAATATATTATTTCTGATATGATAGATATCTCGAATAAAGTAACAATAAACTAAGAGTTGTTTCCATTTAAATGCAATTAATGAGGACTATTTTTAAATATTAACTGTAGTTTGTAATATTTTGATAAAATTTATGATTTTAATTGACGATTAAAAAGAAATTTCTATAATATATTTACAATTATTTAAATATATATTTAAAAAGCTAAA
This sequence comes from Ceratosolen solmsi marchali, assembly GCF_000503995.2. Classification (NCBI taxonomy): domain Eukaryota; kingdom Metazoa; phylum Arthropoda; class Insecta; order Hymenoptera; family Agaonidae; genus Ceratosolen; species Ceratosolen solmsi. The sequence continues at coordinate 471,888 of NW_011948447.1, read as the reverse complement.
TTTATATACATTATATATCCTCATTATTAGAAATTGACTTTTTTTAAAGCTTTGTAAAATTTATTTATTAAAAAATATTTATAAAAATTTTTAATTATTTTTCTTAATATGCTTATTTAAATATACAAAATTATGATTGTTTTCTGCTTAATTTATATTTATTCATAAAACTATAACTATTTATAAAAATTTTATTTGTAATAATCTATTAATATCATAGTATGTACTATACAATACTTATACACATAAGTAATCTGTAATTACTTGGAAATTATGTTTAAAAACATTAATTAAAATAAATTACACCAATATTACATATTAATATCAATTCAAAGTTTATGCAAATCAATATTCTGTTTATTTTGAAATATGTTCGAAATTGTTGCTAACTGCCAATAACTGCCAATGTTCGATAGCTTATATTTGCCACCCGCCCTAGCAAATGCTTGGAAAGCAGTTAAGTGGAAGGTCTGTAGAAATACAGTGTATTCATCCTCGCTAAATATGGTTTATTATGTTTTATTTACAATTACATTATTGCTGTGTTGGATGTATCCTACGTTTAATTACAGAGACACCGTTGCTTGGAACGGTTCTTGTGATGGATGTTTCACTGCATAAGATGCTCCTTGATGACTATGATTTGTTGTTAATTTTGCAAGGAGCAACAACTAGTGGCACACTTCTTAACGAGTGTGTTTTGTATTGTTTAATGATCGCGTCATCGCAGTCTCAGACGATGGCAATGCAGATTTGTGTACTCACAGCAATGTAGCAGACTTGATCTGATCCTGTAATGTGACTGGCAATGCAGTCCTTTTCTCTCATGGCGATACAATAGCCTTAATTTGTCCTTTGCTTCATCCCAGTCGCGATAGGACTGGCGATGGCACACAGCTCGTTCGTTTTCTTCCATCGTGATCGCACTTTCGGCTAAATAACTATAGTATCAACGGTAAGTTGACAATTGTTCCTACGTTCTTGACTCCTTTACTTATACAGCGATTGAATCTGAGTTGTCCCCACTTTTAAAGCCTCTGATAGTGAGTCCGCGCTCAAGGAATGCCTCTACCTTAGTTTTCTCTAATACGAGTATGCCGTTCTCAGCGACACGACTGAGCATGCGCGCCTCTGTTCAGTGTTCCATCTTCCGAAGGAAGTTAGTTTCGATAAGAGTGCCTCTAGTGGCAAAGCCTTCAACTAGGAACCTCACTTTTCTCTTGGACTTCGCGTCGAGAGGAGCTCCTGGTCAAGCGTCGGCGCTTGGCTTCTACAAGTAACAACATATGGTCGACTTCATAACAACGGATGCATTGTGTTCCGATGCATCGTAAACCTTGAGTGTGACGACTATTGCTAGATGTCTAATAAGCTAGGTTTTCCCTTACGACTTGATTATTTTCATACATCTGACACTCTCGAAGGGTTCTCACAATCTAGAACAAATAGCGTCATGCTAGTCTTGTAAGGAATGGCAATAATTAAGTATACTCATAAGAGTATGGGTTTGCTATGATTATAATAGCGTCGCGGCATCTTGTTAGCTGACAACAAAGGGCCGATCATTGCGCTAGAAACACTGACTGAATAATTTCCTTGAAATGATAGCCGTTGGAATTTTATTCCATATAATATACGAGGTTTTATGAACAAAAAATTTGTAAGATTTATTTAAATTGAAATTATTTGGTCAATTTGAATTATAAATTTTACGAAACATAATTTTGATTAAATATTATTTGAGTTATGTTTTCGATATTATTTATTTTTATTTTTATTTAAAAATTGAACACTTCCTTAAATTAATAAAATAATTATTTATTAATTTATAATTATTAATTTAAATATGATGAAATGGGTGTGCCATATTAATGGAAATATAAATTATTATAATTAATTATTTTTGTACTTTCTATGTAGGAATAATAATTATATTTTCGTATTACATCATTGCCAAACTTCTATACTCTGAATGATAAATAATTTTGAATATATTATAATAATAATGCAATTTATTAATTGTTATTCGATTTAACAATAATAATAATTTGAGGAATTATAAGAAACAGATCCATATTACCTTTAGAAAAATTAGACCAGTTAGATAAGTCATCAAGTATCAGTACAATTATTCATCTGTGAAGAGTAACTTAAAAAGTAAAATAAGACGGAAGCGAGGAATATGATAAAAATTAATTGTAAATTCATCAAATAATAATAATGAAAATTCTTGTTTAAATATGTTCGAAAGTGTAGTGATGTAATTCTTGGCTCGAACTGCCAATGCTTCAATAGCTTAGTTTGCCGCCCGCCGTAGCAGACGCTCTGGAAGGGGTGAGATGTAGGGGCTGTACAAGAGTCGTGAGAGTTGGTTAATTATATTTATTATACAATTTATTCCACTATTTACACATGGATGTTATAGAATCTTCTTGTATCTTATATGAAGATACGATTTCTTGACTGGCTTCTTATACAGGAGGTGTCACTACACAAGATGCCTTGAAATCGTTTAATTGATGTAAATTGCACAGGTAAGTAATTGCTGCACACTTCTGATTGGAGAGTGTGAGATAATCTTGATGGTTGTCTTATGCCGGTTCTGTCGCCGGCTGACAATAATTGAAGAGAAAATATGTATCAACGTACTTACAGCGATGTCGTAATTCAATCTGATTCAGCGGTAAGAGGGACACGAATCATGTGCGGCATGACTCCTTCACTCACCAGCATGAACTATTCTTGTGGCGAATTACTAGCAA
>NW_011948447.1:411390-468938 GCF_000503995.2 Ceratosolen solmsi marchali | reverse complement strand
AAGGCCTCTTGCCATGAGTCCCCATTCAAGGGGCTTCTGGTCTTAGTTTTCCAATCAGGGCGCGCCGCTTTTCGGCGGCATGATGAATGTGCACGCCCTTTTCCCACTTCATAAGAAATTAGGCTTAGACAATGAGAATATCGAAGGAGTATCTCTGGCAGAAATGCGTGAAGTGGAAGATTTGCCCCTCTCCGGGACTCATCGTGGTGGGGGTGATTTTTGGTCAAGCGTCTTCGCTTGGCCTATGCAAGCAGCAACGGTTGTCGTGCTTGACAGCAATGCATGCGTATGCCCTTGTGGCATTGAAGGCACAGGTGCGAAGCAAATGTCGAGAGTCGCACGTGCCGAGTTTCGGGTTGCAACGGATTTTAAGAAATGTTTTTATTCAACTGTTTAGAAATATTTTAATCCTCAAAATATACTCTTGTAAACAAGTTAGCCGGGTTTTGATGGTAAGTCGCAAGGGTCTTCATTGCATTCAAAACAATTACTACGTCTTTAATACGAAAAGCAATAAATGGCTGTTTACGAGTTCACAGATGTACAAACCTTTTCGAGTCTCGTGCAGCCTTGGCGAGACTTTCTTATTTTTTCGTATCCGTTCGATAATTCCCTTTTTATTAGCTGTTGAAGGTTTTTCTAGTAAATATAATTCGAGAGATTTTCTTTTTACTCTCGAACAAAATACAATGCCGATCCAGTTTAAAATACATACATTTATTGTACATTTGTATTGTATATATGTATATATATATAAAAAAAAAATCAAAATAATATTTCAGAAAAGATTAATAATGACAAAAATTTACTATGATATTTTAAAAAATAATAATGAATTTTCGTAAAAAAAAAAGAATTGTAATTTTAACAAACAAAACATTAATAATAAAGATGCTTTAAGGTATGTTATTGATTTTTTAAACTAAAATATTTACCATAGACCATAAGTGGTGTAAGTATCAAGAATTCTATTAAATATAAAATTATGAATAATTATTGATAAGCAATTGAAAATATTCTATTTTTATACAAATATTTTGCAAATAAAAATAATGCACAAATAAAAATTATCTTTGACATCAATTTTATAGTTACACGTAAATATGCATATACTAATATTAAATATTATTTTCACTAAAATATATTGAATAAATTATAAAATTTGTAATAAATCAATAATAAAACATTTTATATTTATTTAATTTTTTTTACTTTATTTTAAAAATTGTAAATAAATTTAATTAAGGTGTTAATTAAGACTTCCTAATGCCTTAATTTAATCCAGCTTTTTATATAAATTGTTTGAACTTGTCACTTGGTTATTGTAAAATATTAGATTTACAATAAATTGCTTATAGTTCTAAAATGTGTTTTAATTTTGGTACATTAATATTATTATTAATATTGAGAACTAATAAATAGGTGAACATTTTATATATAATATAAGAGAAAAGAGAAACTGTGAATTTGAAATTCTATACTTGTATTCTATGTAATATGACCTCTATTAATATAAAACATACATGTTGTTAAAACCGTTTCTAGACCAACAGAAGTTCCATTGCCAAATTCAAGTGACAAAAATATTTAGACATTTTTTATATTCATTAAAAATCGACTAGCAACAAAAATATATCAATTCTATAAACATAAGTATTCGGTTAATTGAAAAAATAAATAATTTAATGTTATAATAAACTGTTTTTTCTATTTATAGATCAACACATTCTCTAACATACACATTTAAATTAATTTTTAAATAGATTATTATGTATATTTTAGATGAAGGAAATGTAATCACTATTTTATTAACACATTCACAAACTTAAAAGTAATATTAATTTAAATAAAATAATGTTTTGTAGAGCAAAAAACATTAAAAAACGTATTTTTATTGAAATACATAAGATCATATTGTTTTGTTATAGTTTTACTTTATTAGTGTTTGTAATATTAAAATGTACCATTTAATTGAGGAAAAATTCATATTTTATATTTTAATAAAGAAAATATATAAATTATTATTCTTATTTTATTTTCATATATCTATCAATTATATTCATATATCTATTGTTCAATAACATTTAAATTCCAACAATATTTCAAGTCGTAGTCTTATCAATAGTTGTATTATCACAAGCAACAGTATTATTACAAATTAATTATTATAAACTATTTTATGAATGACATGAAATAGATTAATTAAATCAAGTAAATTTATTCAATTAAATTTAGATATTGAAAAACTTTACTTAAAAACTATAGTGTGACATTAAAGTTGAAATTTATAACATATTATTAATAATCTCTTTAAATCATCTCTTTAAAATCTTTGATGTTATTTAAATATAACGTTATATTTCAATGTACCTAACAAATGGAATATAAATTTTAAATAAATAATTTTACTATTCTTTATAAAATGTAATATTTATTTCTGGTGATCGATTTTAATGCATACATTTCATTAATATTTTAATAATTTTAATAATTATTTTATTACAAATCGAATTAATTATAAAATATAATATTATTTAAAAAGTATTTTTATTCATTTTTCTTATACATTATTCTTCTATGTTGTTCTTCTATATGGTTCTTTTATATTTTCCTTTATTTTTATTTAAAACTTTTATCTAAATGATAATACTCTTAAACGCATGAGATTAATTTTTGAAAGGCAATTTAATAAACGATTAATTTAAATGAAATTGAATCTATTTAAAAAAAAGAATAAATTAAAATAATAAAACATAAGAAAACCTAATAAAAAAGTATACAAATTTTTTGTAATCAGAAAATTAATATTTAAATTATATATACATATAAAATAAATATAAGTATATATGTGTCTATCTATCTATCTATATATATATATATATATATACATATATATATACATTATACATCATATACATTATATACATTATATACATTATATAGATATAGATATAGAAATATATATAGATATTTTATTTATAGATTAATATCTATAGATTAATACTATATTTATAATTTATGAAATCCTTTTTAATTATAAAACAATTGTATTCCACATAAATAGGGAATGAGATATTCATGCTGAATATTATTATTATTAGTTATTTAATAATAAATGGGTTCTTTTAAAATTTTGGAAAGCATTTTGTTGATCATCAAGTTTTATAAACTATATTCGTAAAAACAAATATTTTGAAACAATTAGATATTAGTTTTAAAATGATACATAGTTCCTAAAAACTAGAAAATTAATTTTGTTTAGAAAGTATTATAAAATAAAAATATTTACATAATTCAACATCAATTAGGAAATTTTTAATATTCTATTAAAATTTTATTTTTAATTGAAATACAACAATAGTTGTATCAATCAATTAATACATTATATTTATTGATCTAAGATTTAGTAATTCATGAACATAAATGTAGAATAAATTGGTAGAAATATAATATTCTAATTTAGTTTTGCTAATATTAAGAAATATTTTATATGTATTAATTACCAAAAAATACTATTAATATTTAACTAGGATATTATTAATATAATAAAATAGATTAATTACCATAATTATTACTTTTTCTGTTTTTTTAAAATTTTTTTTATCTTTATTTATTAATAAAATATTTTGTTACTTTTATTTAAAAGAATTTTGTAATTTTACATAAAAATTTATAGGATTTTATTGAAAAATTGCTTGATTATTTATTGAAAATATTTTCTTTATGTAAAAATTTTTTTAATGCACAATATCGATAAATAGTTATAAAATTTATACGTTTTATTTCTGTATAATTTAAACTAACAATTGGTAATTAATTATACATCTATACATAAACTATCTATTCATGTACTTATCTGTATCTATAATCTATGCATATAAATAAATGATGTAAAATAATTCTATATAATAAAATAATTAGTGTCCCAGGAAAGTATCTTACAAAATAAATAACAACGTAAAGTAAAAAATTTGTAGAGTGCAAAAATATAAATGATACGGGTAAAAAAGCAGCGGGGCTTGGGTACGGTGATGTTTAATGCAAGTATTGATCGACCAACAATACATATAGCGACATTCTGGTCTGAAGACAAAAAATGTTGTTATATCAGATCTATTAGTATTTCTTAATTCTTGCAAACACAAGTGAATTCAAATAATATATTCAATATACATATCAATTAGTGTATATAGAAAAACGACATATTATAGTATATAAACCAAATCAATAAATAATAGAATAAACTGTTCGAAGGAATTTAAAACATAGAAGTTATGAAAACTTCAACAATCCGAGATAAGCAATATAAATTTATTATTTGTTCTACGTATAAACATTAAATTTTTTTAATAAAGCAAACTTTAACAATAAAGTTTATTTTATTACTGAAAAACAACTATATTCCTAATGACCCTTGATTTGTTTTCTATTAGTTCCTATTTCTAATTTATATTAGTATTCTTTCATGCCATTGCATAAATGAATCGAATAGTAGATTATGTATGGCAAATAATTATATTCCTTTATATATTATCTTTATAATTATATATCATCAGCGTAGTGATACAGGATAAAAATTTTGAGAAACTTATTATTATTATTCATCTATCGTAATATATTTTTTCTATAAATTTGTATAATACTTTTTATTTCACTAGTTTTATCTTCGTATCTTCATCGATATATAAATTCCAAATAACTAAGTTCATTATAAAAATAAATGGCCTTCTCAATATCATAATACTTATAAAATATTTAAAACTAAATATATATACAAAACAGCTTACTAAAAGAATATAGAAGCAAACTATTTGAAAAAATATTATAATTGGCTTTGCATATGTACCACAAATAAAAAAATTAAATCTTACCTACATTTTTAAAGATTCTAAAGTAAGCGGAATTTAAATTAAAAAAAAATTGCATGCACAATATCAGAAGTATTCATAGTTGTCAAATACGTGAAGTTATCAATAGGACATAAAAATTTATTTTTAATTCGTAAAAACATAAATTTCAATAATAATTACTCCTACATTGATAATAATTATCATAAATACAAATGAATAATTTTTTTCGACCTTTTATTTTAAGTATATTTAAAATTTAAAAAATTCGTGTAAAATTTTAATTTAACGTAATAAATTTATTCTCTATTAAAAAAAAACAATTTCATACGAAACATATTAATGCATTAGTATTATTATTAGTATATAATATTTGCATACATAATATTTTAACCATTTTTATCCAACAACAATAAAGTATAAAGTAGAAGCGAATAAAATAATTACAACAATTTTCTAACAATAATTTACTATTGATAAATATACACTAAGTTTAAAGAAATTACAAATAAATATACTTCATGTTTTATATGAACATCGATTTTGTCAATAAAAATACCGTTTCATATAATAAATAATGCGTAAGCACATCATATCTGTATACAAGTAATATGAAATTATATTATGGCTGATCAATTATTTTTTTTATTTTAACATTTAATACTTTCATGTTTATTAAAACTAAAATTAAAACTAAAATTAAAACTGAAATAAAATAAAGTTATTCATTTATATCTGCTTATGTTATTATTTGTTATATTATAATGTTGGTAATTTATTATAATCAGGTTATATATTCCGCGTTTCATGTTTTAATATTATCCTCGAAATCATTAATCTACTTTTATGCAAAAAATTTATCTTGCATACATTTTTAAAAAATGAAAACAATAAGCTGATTGTTAATTTGTGTCTTTTTATTTGCATGAAAGTAGCTCACCTCAAACAACTTTATTTTATATTTTTATGCCAATTAAAGTGTTGTAAGTACAATGCTTTTAAATAAATTATGTATAATTGAATAAATTTATTTTCAAATGAAAGTTAATTTGGCATAAATTTCCAAACATTATTTATAAAAATGTTAATAATATTTTATTAAAAATCCTTCCAGTATTTATTTTTTTTCACGATTAAAATACAAAACTTACTAAATAAGTTAACTTTATTACATAATTACAATTCGTAATATTAAATTTACTTTAAATTACAAATTATGAGTGAGAAAATATTACAAACAATAGCTAAATAAATTGATTCACTTGCATATAATATAATTGAGCACATATCTACGCTAATTACTCCAAAAAATATATAAAATTTGATATACTAAAAAATATAAAATAAAATTTCTTAGTTATAGTTTAAAACTTTTAAAAATTATAATTATTTTATAATTGCTATCTTATTCTTTTTATTAAAACCTTAATTATTGGTTACGTAAATTTATGAATATTTGTAAAAAAAATCAATATAGTATATAATTCGTATGAAAAAATAGGATACAATATATCATGCAAATAAGTATTAAAAATAAAGTATTAAAAAATATAAAAAGAAATAAAAAGAAACAAGTAAACAAAATCATATTGAAATGCAATTTTATACATTTTCAATTTTTATAAATTATTAAATGTTTAAAAAATCTATTTCCATAAAATTATCTTTTAAAAGTGTAAATATTTGAAATAAATATTTCTTAAAACATTAAAACATATGACTTAGTAATAATATAAATACAAAATTTTTTGTAATAAAAAATGATTTATTGTATTACTATAAATATAAAAAATAACATTCATATTTTTATAAATCATATAAAATTTAAATTAAAGAATCATACGATTTTCAATTATATAATCTATAATATTTGATATATATAAAATAAATAAAATATGTATATATTAAAATATGAAAAATATTTTTCTTTCGTTAGCATATGTAAGTTAATGACATAATTATCATTTTACTTAATAAATGGATGTTCATCTATAACTGTTATATTAAAAACTAATATTAAATAATAAAAAAATACTGATAATTATCAATTAATTGAAATAAACTAAATTTAGACTAATAGTTTTGCTAATACAAGGAGTTTCTTACACGTATTTTAATTCAATGTATTTTAATTTACATAAATTTTTCACAATTATTATTTGTGATGCTAAAACTATAATATTCACTTTTACCCAATTATAAATTAATGTATTGATGATTATAAAATATTCTATTTTGAAATAAACTTAAAATATTAATTTTTATTTAAAAAAAAAACAAGCATACAATTATCTTAAAATAAGAATAATTAAAAAATAAGTTGAACGATAGGTGTCAATTTAAATTGTAACTTTTATGAGTAATACGTAAGTAATAAATTAGTAGAACTCACCAATAACGTAGCTATAACCATCAAGTGTTAGAACACACTTTCGTGTGGTCGGTAATCTAGTTACGTGTTTATTTTCAACTACAGTAACAACGTGACTATTGCTATCTAAGTGTTTATTCACCACTGAACAACCACTCACTGATGTTTGCTGTTCCAGATCCGAATGGGACTTGTGTACCTGATTCTTTGAGGGTCTAGACATTATGATGACTATTTCTCAACATCATTGACGTCAATAATCATACCATCCTGGCATATCTACTTTTTGTATCAACTCACTAGAACTCGAAGAGAATCTACATACTTATAAACTGTTTCTTCTGTTCTGAGTCTTCTAAAAATTTCTAAGATGTATTACAAATAATCGTCGAAGTACATTCTTATTTATTGTTGTTCTATCTCGCCGTTAAATACACGCACTGTCACAACTACAAAATACTATATGGAACATGTGAAATAACCATTATAAAATTATGGAATTGCTAGCTTAAATAATAATCTCCAATAATAATTGGCACGATATCAGAAAATATAATAATATTTCTGAATATTCAATAAATTGAGGAATTCAAAGTTAATATTATGCATTTTATACCTGACCAAAATATAATGTTAGTAAAAAACTGTTTTACTTATTTTCTGCCATTTTAATAACAAAATTCTTCATTTAAAACGATTAAAATTTCTTAAAACAGATAGGTGACATGTCTATTAAATTTTAATTAAATTCAACTCATCAGAAGCATAAATATAATAAGAGCTAAAAAGAATAGAAATAGAAACTATTACCTTTACATTGGCGTCTATATTTTACATAATATATTTACATTTCTTCAAGAAAATTTCATTGTATATATTTATAAATACAAATAGAGTATTAAATTCTATATCAATTAGTCAATTTTTTATTAATAAAGTTCCTACGATGTTCTTCAAAACTAAAAAGGCAATTTTTTTTAGTTTTTTTCAATTATAATACAAAGTCATTGTATATCATTAATTTTGTCTGAATTAAACTTTCTAATTTCTATTTCTACTCATTATATGCTTTATATTTGAATATATTAAAAGAGAGAACTTACGTTTATAAATAAATTGATTTATTTCATATCCACATAAGGTTTTTAATTAAAATTCTGCAAGCACTGCAAATTTTAAGTAATTTTTTTCTTTACCTTTAAAATAGTATTTGTGTATCTTATATTTCATAGAGAATTATCTACTATTATGATTCATTTATATTGAAGTACTTATACTGATTTGTTTAAAAATCTATTTTAAAGGTACAATAACTTTCTTAAATTATCATTTAATTATAGTTTTATTTAACCTAATTAACATAGTGATTATGTAATCAAATATACTAATGATTTTTATTAATTTAATTTATTATTAGAACAATAGATTCTATACACTCTCATTTCATAAACATTTAAAATATATATATATTTAATGTAAAGAATATCATTGACCAGTTCGATTGTATATTATAAATAACTGAGCAAAACATCGACTTAAATCTACCTAAAATAAAAGTCCTTTTTGCTTTATATTTTTATACAACTATTTACTACATTTAGTTACTATCACTTGTTTAGGGCTTGACATGTACGTCGTATTGTATCCACCTTTTGTGAATTCGTCAATCATCGACCCAGTACATCAAACAACTTCATTTCACATAACACCAATATTTAAATATAATAAAAATAGGATTTTATCTAACGGATTTATCCACTCAGTACAATAATATTGAAAATAAATTCATAATCGATAGCATTACGCTTTAAGCTTTACTCTTTCTTATGCTAACAATTCTTATATTAACAATGTTAACAGCGATTCCAACCTTTTGCCATTTATCTCATTCGCGACAAGTAGATCAAGCGAAAATATGGTCAGACCAAGCATAGAAGACTACGCACGCAGATTCATATTTGTATGCGCATACAAGTAAAAATTTAATATATCTTAAAAGGACACCACAAATCACGATATGAACTTTCATGCAACCGAAATGGCAGCAACGCTATAACTGAATGCTCAGCTCTCTCATCCATTGCTCAAACGCTGCTGCCGCAGTTACCGACATCGCCATCACTTCAACCCCTACCGCTACCGTAGTCGCACCAACCCCTCTCATTTTCTTACTACTGCACCTTCACTGTTGTACCCTCTCTCTTTTTCACAAGTATAATTCACTCACATTGTCTCATCGGCTACCTCTTTCTCTCTTTCTCCATCATAGCTTATCGAACCTATCATGAAGTTGACTTTGAAGTTAGTTTACACGGACTGCAAATCATTTACTTTTATTCTTTTCATTTCTCCTACATTTTTCTTGTTTTTTACAATCAAACTTATTTATCTAGATTCTCTTTATTTATATCGAAAATATTGTGATAGATAAAGGATTATTAAAAAACAAAAACTGTATAAAAATAATTCACAAATCTTGTATAAAGAAGTTATTTAGAATTTTTGTACATAATTGAAAACACTATTTACATACTTTTATATAAATTTCTATTTTGAAAATTATACGTGCATATAAAATAATTATTTACATAACATATGTGAATTTTTAATTTCATATTAAGCAGAAAAATAAAATTATTAAAAATGTATTACATTAATGTAAATTTATATTATTATGAAAAATAGCCAAGTAAAATACGAAATTGTTTTAAGAATACTATTACAAAAATATTATTAAATACTAAATAATTGTAACACTATTACAAATCAATAACATATTGCAAAACACATGGTAATTATAAAAAGTGTTTTCACTTTTATACTTAATTATTTTGAACAATAGTTTGAACATTTTAAATTTTGTATTATATCAGACATATAGTAAATAAGATCATTATTTTTAACCGAAAAAGTTATTTGATATTATTTAGAAATACTAATCAATTTTGTTAATTATTGTATAATTATCATTTTCTAATATAATATCCTTATGAGAATTAATAAAAAAACTACATTCAGTATTTAAATATAATTTAAAATATAATACATTTATGATACTAATAATTTAACAAAAACAAACCAATTCTATATTATTTGACTATATTATCAAAACTAAAATTCACAAAAAATATTAAATTATTTATCTCTTTTAAATACTCTTAAAACGTCAAAAGATTTAATGATTATGTTTTTAATTTATTTATTTAAAATATCTAAATAAAATGTCTAAATTATATACATGAAATATTATTACCTTATAAGCATTAAATATTTTAGCATTTGAATTTCTAATATTATTTTCTTAAAACCATTATGAGAAAATATAAATAATATAAATAATAAATTCAAAAACAAATATATATAATATAAACATAACATAAATAAACATTATATCTATATTGTTAAGTTTAAATTTTAATAAAATTTGGTTACTAAATCAAATGCCAAATTATATATAAATAAAATTTTAATAAATTCATTTATACTTAATAGGTAATCCACCATACATTTTCTATTGAACCATTAATATTTAAATAATATATAATAGATCAGAATATATAAATAAATATATATTCTTAAAATTAATATGGCATATTATATATTATATTTATAATATATTCATTTATTTTAATTCATAAATGTTGCAATTTCATTTAAAAATTTTTATTATACTGTAAATATCAAATACACAGTTTATGACATTTTATATTTTAAAGAGAATTATAATACTACTTTTTCTTAATATTTTAAAATAATTCTGATACCAATTTTGTATAGTTACATAAATGTTTAGGAGAAAATATTACTTATTTCACCAAATAAAAAGCATTTAAATTTATAAAATTCATGTATTTCAATTGGTAATATCAATGTAATACCTTTAATATATACATAAATATATATATATATATATATATATATATATATATATATATATATATATATATATATATTGTTCGGAATTGGAGCAATAATATCCATGACTTTGACTATTCGAAATGTATAAACCTTCTAACTCCCGAGTTTGTAAACATTTGATTCCGAGACTTCTCAAATTTTCCTACAATAATTTCCGCATAACAACGTCGTTTGGAATTCTAGCAAATTGGTAGAGGCTTGCTTGCCTGGAGTTCTCGAAAGTTCTAAAGTTTTAGTCTCGTGCGTCATGCAAGATTCCCACAAATCAACACCTATGCATTGTTGCCAGCTAAGTAAGCTGCCTTGCGAATATTTAAATGAAGCTCATCGCGCTACGATACTCACTATACTGTCGTCCATCAGCCAGAGTCTACAACTATAACTAGTCATTCGGTTACGCTGAAACAAGGAAGTCATTACAAACTCTACATAACGGACAAGCAGTCAAGTGTGCTGACTGCATTACAAGGAAGTGCATGACTGCAAGAAGCTCAATATCAAGACGTCCCTCACCACAAGGGTGTGCCAGCAGCCGTGTTTCCAATAATTACTCATCACAGGCCAGGCAAGGAAACTGAATCGCTGTGAGTAAAAATACCATCTAATACGAAGTAAGATCTCTAATTGTGCGTCAAGCACCAAGTCAGAAAAAACACCTCTCTCGAAGTGTGCATCTGCACAAAACTGTCTCTGACCCTTCCAATGACGAGAGCAACAATAAATTATGATCACGTGGCACTACACAAGAAAGTCAAGTGATTTACAACCTTTTGCTTTTTAGTGCAAATATTTACCATCAAGAACACTACATTAAGAAAATCCGGAGCTTTATGACCTTCTATCTCTGCATGTAGTATATGCTAACGTCACGTGACAATTACCACAGAACTGCAAGATCTCAACGGTTCTCATCACTAACTAAGAGTCAATATTGTGTAGTTTATATGGTAAAACGCAATAAACAGCACAAAAATAAATGTGTTAAATATTGAATTAATGAGCTATTCCTTCCACTTGCCCGCACTTTTCTCTCACCAAGCAATTGGTGGCCTTAGTCTAATCTAATCCTCTTGGTTCTTTTACCATCAGTTAATGATATTCTAAACATATATATATACACTTTTTACATAAATATAATAATATTTTGACCTATTTATAACATTTTTTTCTCTTTCATGCTTTTAAAATCATTAAATAACAAATAATGTTTGTAATTAATTTTAATATTATTTTTCAGGTTAACTTTTTATTTTTATTTTCTCCTCTGTTTATATTCTTGTATATTATGTAATGAAATATGCTGGATTTATTTCTTTGTCCCTCCCTGAAGTATTTATTTATTTTTATATATTTTTTACTTAAAACAGAAATTACCTAGAAAAAAATTATATAAAAATAGTTATGTTTGAAATAAATAAAATTTCAAATATATAATGTATAATTAAATGATGTATCCTTTTCTTTTTCATAATTAAATGTTGTCATTCTATACAATTGCTTTTATTATTTATAACTTATTAAATTATGGATACTTTTCATCATCGATACAAATCTATATTATTTTTATATATACCTTTTAATTTAAAAACTTGTTTAGTTTTATAATATGGATATATATACGTATATATAAAACATTTTACTAAATCTTAAAATTAGTTCGCGACTCATAAAAATGAATTGTCATGAAAAATAAAAATCTAATAAACGGACTGCCTTACTCAGAAGAACATTTGTATCGATTACCAATATTTATCAAAACAAAAAAATAAAAAAAAAATTTTTTTTTGTCAAATGATATATATGATTAGTTAGATAAATAAAAAATATATTAAATTTCTGTTAATCTGATAAAAAATTATAGTTATTTATATTTTTTATAATTTATTAATTTTTAGACCTCATTTTAGATATGTATATATGTGTGTATGTGTGTGTGTGTGTGTGTGTGTGTGTGTGTGTGTGTGTGTGTGTGTTTGTGTATTGATATAATTGCTCATATGATAATAGAAAAATTAAGACAAGACAATAGAAAAAAAGAGTATCAATATATTATCATTATCATAACATTACATAATTATCATTATAAGGTAGTTTTAAAAAGATAACCGCAATAAACATCAAGTAATGCAAATGTATTAATTATTGAATATATGCACTATCCCTTCCACTTGCCCACAATCGTCT
Organism: Ceratosolen solmsi marchali; assembly: GCF_000503995.2. Taxonomy (NCBI): domain Eukaryota; kingdom Metazoa; phylum Arthropoda; class Insecta; order Hymenoptera; family Agaonidae; genus Ceratosolen; species Ceratosolen solmsi. The sequence continues at coordinate 455,618 of NW_011948447.1, read as the reverse complement.
CACCAACCATCTGGGAGCTTAGTCTAATTCTAGACAGTAAATTTTGTCTGTCTATAATTAAATAGAATTCTTACTTGAGTTAGCCCTATTTTACGAATGAAATCGCTACATAACTTAAATTTTGTTATCTATACAAGTTACTTCGTATAATGTATGTTCGTGTACAAAAAGCTTCTAAAGTTTAAGTTAAATAAACTAAATTCAAATCTGATAAAGATATAAAAAAAAATTTATTTGTAGTGGTATAATGTAGTGATATTTGTATTAATGTTTGTATGCTTATTATCTGCAAAACTTTTAGAATATAATAATACACCTATAATAATATTCTTATTATAAATACGAAACAAATTTTTAGAATAATTTCTACAATTTTTAAGTTTAAATTAATATTTTTTTTACAGTAGTTTTATTTATTTGAGCAAGTAATATAATTATAACTTCATCATCTATATTAAATAATTTATTAAATAATATTCAACAAAATTTTCAACGATTGCATAAACTCATGATCGCTTAATTTATCCAACTTTTGAAAACAAACAAGAATAAAAACAAAATTAAACTAACATGATAAATTTTAATTTTTTAAAAATATTAAATATTTTATCTTTTTACTTTACATTATATTAAATACATTTGCTATCTGTGAATATTTTTCTGTTCTTTTATGTATAAAGACAGGACGTAAAGACGAAATTTACTTGCTGTACTGTCATGACCTTTAAAAAAAACATTACACTCTTTATTCTAAATACATATTATTTGCACTCATATTCTATACCTAAATTAGAACAATTTTTAATAACTACATAAAGGGTCATAGGATTGTCAGAGCTGCATGCAGAATAAATAAGTAAGAGCTTATGAAGCTCAATATTTCTGTTAAAATTAATTCAATTATATTTATTAATAATAGCTAGCAAAATAAACAATTATTGTAATAATTTCATACATAAATTTTGTCATTAGAGATGTAGATAACTCATCAATTGAATTAATTTTATTATTTTATTCTTATTTTATAAATAATATATAATTATAATGTATAGTGCGTGAAACTACTTAAAATTTTATTTGAATAATACAAAGTAAAAGAAAATTAGTATATTAGAACAATACAAATAAATATATAATATATGAACTGAAATAATAAGAAAATTGTACAAAATCTAAAGAAATATGTAGGTAACCAAATACAATCACAATCTCGTTATGGTATAACGAATTATTGTTTTGAAGTTAAAACGCGCTTTCATATATAACTAATATAAATAAATAATTACATAATATAATTAAAGCAATAACAAAACTATTTTGCTATTAAAACTATATAAATTATGTAATTAATAAATGTAATTAAGTAATAAATCATTTTTTACTATATTTGAAATATAAAAATTGCAATAATATGATATATATTATTAACACTAATTTTTGTTTATTTAAAAAATTATATTTTCTATGAATCTAAATTTTTCTTCTATTATATTATTTTATCATTCAACTTAAATATCAATTTAAATATTTTGAAAAATATTCCATATACTCAACATTTATATAAAAAATAATCAGAATAATTTCTAATTTAAGATATTTAAAAGGAAGAAATATATTACGAAATAATATGTATTAGGATTTTCATTGATCTCGTTCTGTACCTTCGTGTGCAAATTCCGACATGGGTTGATGTAGAAATTTAAAAAATTCCATACTTATTAGAAATTCGAATTACCTAAAAAATAATAGAATTAACTTCATAAACATTATAATATATAAAAGTATAATAATTTTTATAAAATATATTTTTAATTATCATATAAAATTTAAATTAGAAATTGTATAAATTTACAATGTCACAAATATTCATTATTATTTATTTGATTAATTGAAAATGTCAAGTATCGTTTCATAGTTAAATGGTTATAAATGAAGATTATGGACATATATTGATATCAATAATGAATAACATATGGAAAGCATATAATATAGCAATATTAGAAATTGTATATTTTATTACATTATTGTAATATCATTATATATATATATTAATAAAATATAAATTACTATGGTTAAAATAGTACTTTAAAAATGAAATAATCTACAGTTAATTATTTTTTATTAGTAGAACGACTATGTATTTCTTCTTTTCTATGACAAATCTTTCATAACAAATATATTAAATAAACAAAATAATAACATATTTAATAAATTATATTTAGTAATGAATTTAATATACAAATTTGATTAATTAAGATGTCAAATAATTTATATATTAAAAATTCTTAAATATAAATAACATATTATCTTTTAAAATAAATACAAATTATAGATAATTAAATAAACTAGTAAAAACTATTTTAATAATAATTAGTTATATTTTGATATCTATATTTTTAACTATATATTTACAAAATTAAATTGAGAGTTATAAGGACCAAACTATAATGATTTTATATAAGTGATTGTTATTATTAATAAAATAATTTTGTTAATTATACAACTATAATCTATTATAAATAGCAACTATAATATTTTTATAGCTATATAGAAATATATTTATATAATAATAAACTAGGAATACATTATGATAATACTAATTGTATTTTAAATAATTAATTGACAAATTTAATTTAAAATTATTATGCAAAGCAATACAATTATTGAACGCCGTAATAATAACTAATTCCATAATCTATAAAATAATAGATCTTAAGATCTTAAGAGATCTTAAGTTATCTATAAGCAGAAATAAAAATTAAATTGTGTTAAATTTCATTAAAAGTGTTCACCTACAAATTATAATATTATTTGTTGTAACTTATGACAACTATACTGTCGCAGTGCAATACTTTTATTACATGCTTTTCAACAAACCTGAATATCACAATTCGTATGTTGAAAAATACGAATTGCATTGTATAGTATAGTGTATATGTGGTGTATGTCAAACAAAATATAAAAGGGACAAACAAAAGTAAAATGAACCGGATCTCATTTAAGATAATTGCAAGTATTTTCATATTTATTTATTATTTTCTATTTCAATTTTTATAATTTTAAATAGATCCTTATAATAAGCAAATTTACTTAAATTAATATTATACAAAACTATTCATTTATTGTAGTAAAACTAAATTTGGTTACTATTGCAAACTATAACAAAAATTACAAAAAAATGATTAAATTACAAATAGAAATGTAACTGTTCAGGATTGAACTACCTAACAAAAAAAAATATATTTTTGTTATAATACGATTACGATACATTATATTTAGCTTAAGGCATAATATTTGAATTATACATTACGAAAATTTCACTGGAAATTTAAGCCGCGTACTTTGTTCGCATAGCAACAAAAGAAACTTCTCGAACGTACTAAAGCTTGCCTTCAGAGAATTCACTAAAACTTCCAAGAATTACAACGCTAAATTTACGCAATCATATTTAAGGAGCAACGAACTGAAAAGAAAATCAGTCTTGTTGAATAATTCAAGTGAAATTAGTGCCAGTCACACCAGTGAAAGTTGAACTCGTCTAAGGGAATCCGTGCAAGGTATATTCATTTGTTTATATTGATTATTCTATAATTGTTAGCCAGCTAACGGTGAGTCCTCCGCAACGTGACGAGTCAGACCGCATTGAAGACGACGACATAGACTGGCATCTCCAACAACTTATTAATACTACACGTAATTTTCACGGCCCGCGCCTTCACTATCGGTTAGGCCCTTGCAAGTTGATTCTTATCAGACCGCTAAAGACGGCGCCGATACTGACTGGTGCTCCTCGCCAAACTCTCATTACTGTGGCACAGCGATAATATTACCGGTCACGCCGCAACGAGTTGGTTCTGATCAAACCACAAAAGAGAGCATCGACAATCCGTAATAGTCCCTACTACCTTAACGAGCCGAATCACGCTCAGTAAAATCAATCGCCGATTCAAACGCTTAAGCAGTTGCGAGCCGGACAACGCTCAGTAAAATTCTAGCACCGACTCAAACGACTAGGCGTTCGCGAGCCGTATAACACGCCGCAAAATTTATCGCCGATTCAGTCGACTAGGCATTCGCGAGCCGAACAACGCGCTGCTAATTTTATCACCGAATCAAACATCAAGTATTCGCGAGCCGAACAACGCGCCGTAGAATTTATTGCCGAATTAGTCGTCAAGGAAGTCGCAAGCCCAATAGGGCTCTCTGGAAAATCATGGTCGAATCAACTGTCAAATGATTCTTGAACCGGAGAGACTCCTTTAATTTAGGGACTAAAACACGTGCGCAGTACTCCCAATTCACCCTTTAGACTTGCACTCCCAGACGACGTTCCAAAGTTTATGGTCCGCTGCCTAATCAATACGAACTCAACAATTCTCAATACAATCAGTAACACTAACACCACTGTAACAGCTACTTAAATAAAGGTCACTAAAACCAATTGTGTTTACTCTGAATTGATGCATTAACCTCTCCTCCCCTCACCTTTAAACCGGAGGTACGGTCTAATCCACCCACTATGATCTGCGATCATACTGATGGCTGGAATTCCAAACAGTAACACTTACGTCAGTAATACGCACTGTTGCTAATAATTATTTTACATGAAGTTATTTGCATGTAATTTTATATATTACAATAAAATTTAATGCATAAGATGTAGCAAACGTTTACATTTTTGTGATGTCTGTGGCAAACAGGCATCTATGTTGGCGTATCCAAAGTAGGACGTCTGAGATTTCCTTGTTTAGAGATCATTGAGTGATTTTCCTGAGATTGACGAGCTGAAGCCATTGAAGACAACTCGCAATTTTATGGTGGAGCTATCTGGTTTGAGTACGCCATGATGAGGTAAATAGTATTATATTTTTGACTGGGTATCTCTGGGTGCTTTTTTCATGTGGTTTAGATTCTCATATTCTGTCATGAATTGCGTGTATTGTTGGCGGTAGTTTTCGTCCCTTGAAAGTCGTGTTAACAGACTTTGTAAGCATTGGTGAGCAGTGTTACAAGAGTTTTCAAGAAGTTCAATAGATTCCCTTAGTGGAATTGGAATTATGTATCTTCCTGTCCAGTGTCGTGAATGAGTTCGTTTAAAATGGTCTTCACACTACTGCTCGTCTGGTGTGTATTGGTGTTCATCTCCGTTCGATACTTCTTGTTGCACCCAGAATTTTGTTAGTAATTCTTGTAGATTTTCTTCTACTTCTTGTATGGACGTGCAGACTACTACTGACGTCATGTTATTTATTAGATTGACAGGTCTCATAACCAACCATCCAAAGATGGACAATTGGGCTATTGGCATATCTGGGGAATCCTTGATGATGTCGGGCACAATGATTTGTCCGTATACATCTGCTCCTAGCACAATGTCTATTGGTCTAGGTGTGAGATATTCTGGGTCGGCTAGTGTTAGGCCATGCAAGTGTGGCTATGCCTGATGTGAAGTTTTGAAGGATGGAAGCTTTGTAGTTAACGTTTTTAGAATATGAGCTGTAACTGTAACAGGGGAATTCGTATGAATTGATTGTAGATTAAGAGATACTGTACGTTGTGCTTGAGTTGATAGTGTTCCTCCAATTCCGTGTACATGTAGAATGGAGCGATGACGTGATAGTTTAAATTTTCTTACTAGATTTTCTAATACGAATGCAACCTCTGATCCTGTGTTGATTAGTAGACGAGCTTGTGCTGTTGTTATTGTCGAATGGATTTTTGCTAGCGCAGTAGCTAGAAGAGTCGTTATGGAACTTGACCCTGTTGATTTGACGATTGTACCTACATTTCATGAAGGGTTAGCTGACGCTGTATTATTGCTTGTGGTCAAGTTCTCGTTAGTATCTGTATGTAGTAGAGTATGATGTTTCTTGTGGCACTGCATATAGTTGAATTTGCTTTTGCACTCATTTGAATGTCGCTTAAGACAATTGTTGCATAATTTATGCTTGATTATGAAGTTTCGTCTATCATTTGTTTTCATTTCCTTAAGAGTTGGACACGAGAACAATTTGTATTCCTTTTGGCAATACATGCAGATGTCACTTTGTTTAGTACCTACTTGTTTTTGGTCGTGATCTGCTTTGATCGATGACTGATGGGCCTTTACTGTTCTCTTTTTTTAGGGTTAGTTTTGCTTGGGCGTGATTGCCTTTCTTGATACTCTATTCCCTCGAGGGCTGTCACTTGAGACATAAGGAATGTCTTGAACAGTTCGAATTTATGGTGCTCTGGTGAATCGCCTAGTGTGCGTTCTCATTGTGTTTTTGTGGCGTCATCAAGTTGTTTAATGACTTGATATATGATGAGACACTCCCATACGTCAATGGTTTCGTCTAGTAAGCGCAGTCTGCTTAGAAGATCGCTTGCGTCACTCACCAGTTCCTCAATTTCTCGAGGTGTTTTCTTAATTGTAGATGAGATGGTGAACAGTTTGTTTAGATAGTACTTCATTGCCTGTCGAGGGTTGTCATAGCAATTTGTTAGGTTTCTCCAGGCAATTGGGAGTGAATCGTTTTGTAGTGCAAGTCCGGAGACGGTCCATGCAGCTAAGCCCACTAATGATTCTCTGAGGTAATGAAACTTCTTTACTTCGCTTATAGATTTATTGTTTAATACGATTGATTGGAATAAATCCCTGAACATTGGCCATACTAAGTAGTCACCTGAAATTGAGGAATAGGTACGTTAGGTAAATTAATTGCATCATTGTTTTGATTGGCTGAATTCACAGTTTCGGATTGTCTTGTAGTTGTTTGTCTCGTTTCATTAAAGCTATGAAGAAGCTTGCTGATTGTAATATGCGCAGTTGAGTATGTTTCAAGTTCTTCGCCTTGTATATTGTTTATAAAATAGTCATTATTGATTAGCGCTGTTGGCCATGTTTGCTCCACATAGCTGTGTTCCCTTGTAAATGTATTGTGAAAGTTATCAATTAATTCCTTGATGTTTTTGACCTCCTCGAGTGAGGTTTCTGTGTATGACGAGGGAAGCTTCATGACTAAATTTTTGATTGCAGTAATCCGAGTGGCCTCACCTCTGGCCTTAACAGTGAGTTCAACTGGTATTTTTTCTTTAGTACCGCTACGGGTTACACGACTGGTGCTTTTTAGTGGAGTCGATGCTTCTACATCTTTTTCCTTGGTTTGTCCTTTCTCGACTTGAGACATTATGTAGTAGTGATTTGAGAAAGGTGCTTATGAGTTACTTACTTCATTGATGTTTCACGTCTTAGTAGTTTTGATACAATGTGATTAGTGTTATTTTCCTCGACTTGATGTATCAATACTGAATGAATGCACTAGCTTCCACTATCCGGCTCGAAGGACCAAAATGTCTAAAAATAGAGTACCGCGCGAGGAGGGCCAAGTATCTAAGATTAGGTGTGAGCTCCCGATGTTGATAGGAGGATTGCAGTCTAGTGGACAAGATAGTACATGTATTCAATAAAGAGTAGTTTTGTTATTTAGTTTTGTTTTATTTATATAATTGCATTAGTTGAATTATAATGAGTTTTATTTATGATTAAGTGCTTGCTTTTCTTGATTTGTATGTGTTATTGCCACTGAGCGTTCACATACGTTGCATATACAGGAAGAAGTTAATGCCTTGCTGGTCCTTTATATGTGATGCACGTGTAGATGAAATAATACACACAGAAGAGCGATGTCGTAAACCCCCGCGCTTCTTTGTATATGAGCACGTAGCGATTGCTAGAGTTGCTTGTATTTATGTTTGCAGATAGCTTTACGTATCTGCAAATGGCTTAATATAGTTATGTATTAATTGGGAATGGAACGTTACCTCGTAGTTCGGTACGTTGTGTATAGCTATGTTTTGTTTTGTTCCTTGAATTTGCCTCGAGTGGCTCCTTGCAGTTTGATTGTGTATACTGTGCGAACTGATATTCGTAGTTCTCGATTCCCTTTTTTACTTGTATTGCACTGCTGCGAATGTATGATTTGATTATCTTGCACTTGTGTTGAATAGAATAATCTTGCGTAATTAGCTTGGACTTTCTAATTGTTTGACTGCGTTTTAATTGACTTGTTCTTTTTCTGTTAGATAAGATAAGATAAGTGATTGTGCAGTGCCGGCGTCGCCTTTTTTAAAGTCTTCTCTCGACCACGCGATGGTCGGTGAGAATTCCCTCTCTTTTGGTGTCGCTAATCAGAGCTGTCTTGTCGATCATGGCGTCGCCAATGAGATTTAGTCTTATTAGTGTGTCCAATCAGAAGTCTTCTTTAGTGTATGGTATTTCTAATCACGGTGCCCTTTGAGTGGTGGGGTCTCCCACCAGTGTGTCTTTCCAAGATGGAGGCTCTAATGAGAGCGGGTCCTGCTCAACTCCCCTCCATGATGGGAGGCCTTGATGCCGCGCTTTTCCCTCTCCATCCTAGTATTGTCGCATGCATTTCTTGTAATCATGCGCGTTCCGGTCTGTCATATGTGTGAAGGTAAGGTGTAGCGTGATTTTTGAGTGGATCATCTGGCTTGTATTTTTCAGACTAATTTTATGACTTGTTTATGTCTCGTCGCATTAGTTTTATGACGTGTTTTTGCTGGACACTTGGACCTTTGTCCTCACCAGCTGTGTTTATGAATTGTATTTTCTTTAGATATTCGAAGTTTTGCTGAATAGTTTAGATTTAGTTATTCCGAGGCGCGTTTGAATGTTTATTCCTTGAGTAGTGGAGAGTTCGCTTTTGTCGGAACTCTTATCTCGAATTTTTCAGATGTTTAATAAGCTGGGAGTTTTCTTACATTCTCGAACAAGCTTGAAATCAATTTAAAAATACTATTATTAAATTCTTTTATAGTTTTTAAATAAATCGCATCTTCTATAATAATAATTATTATTATTATGTAATTTAATGTATTTTGTTATTTATTTTAGTACCTCTCAAATAACTTATATATTATTAAGCAGTTTAGTAATTAATTTTAACTTTAAATAGAAATAATAAAATCTAATTAAACTTAATTAAAATAACATGATAAATGATAATCATGTTTTTAAAAAAATATTTTATATATAAAAATGTGCTTTAAATTCATTTATCTACAATGTAGAGTTTAAACGAAAATTTGGTAAATAAATGTATAAATTCTCAAAACACACATTTTCGTCTAGAAGTGTTTCAAATGATTTTCACTATTTATTTGCTTAATAATTTCTAATTTTACATCTAACAGAGAATATATGTACTTTATGATAATAATTAAAAAGATAATCAAGAAAATAATCATTAATTTCAATTACTATACTACATGTGATTACTATTTATATCTTTTAATCAGTATATAATTAGGAGATTAATTATCAAATAACTGAAATCTTATTTTTTTTAGAATTTATACATTGATTAAGTATTCACTAATGTAATAACTATATAAAATTTATATTAAAATATTATTTATTATATCAAAATCAAAATATTTGTCTATATTATGAATATTTTAATGTATATATCAAAATATTGTTACTGAATCAAATAAATAATTTTAATATTCAAAAATATTTTTATATACATATAATAGTATGTTTACAATTTAATATTATGTTGATAAAGTATAATTTTCATCAAACTAATTAATATTCAAATAAACAATGTACATGTATTTAAATCTAATAAATAAAAAATACCTTTTATATATTTTGTTTAAATATTCAATTATTATACATTACAATTTATAAGTAAGACAGTAACAAAAATAGTCTAATGCTTGTTATATTTCATACAAAAGCAATATTTTATTATTAAAGGATTTATTTATTTTACAGTGAACTTAATATTTTAATTAATATAATAACTAAATTAATAAATGTATATAAATTTGCTATTAAGGTTCACATTTTGTAAAATATATATTACAAATTTAATTTAAATAAATGCAATTGAAGCTTATTTATTTATTATCAAGTCCTTTATTATTTTATTTTAAGTTATAGGTTATAATTAGTTAAAATAACAATAATTTACTATCAGATTTTTATTAAATTTCATTCATTTTAAATTTCTTTAATACAAATTAATTTTTTCATGAAATTAAATAAAAAAGTGAATATTTGTTTATAAATAAATTCTACAATTATTTCGTTATTTTTACATAGAATTAATCATTCATCTATGTAAGAAAATAAATTATAAAAAGACATAAGAAATTATTGCATGTATATAATTTCTTGTTTAATTGATAAGTGACGAATTTTATAATTTAATACACGGCTTTTATCAACTTTCATCTTATGTACAAGATTATTTTCCAACTTAATAAATATAAAAAATACAAAATTATTCTCTAATATGGATAAAGTTAATAAATCCTTAGAAAAATATGCTTTTTCAATACAAATTAATAAAGTATCAGATTAAAGGAAAATTTGGAGGCAATAGATTCTTCTAATTATTACCTAACAAAGATGTCAATACTTTTTATTAATAAAAACTAATAGTTCGAAATTACGAGAACCTTTTCCTATGCTATAAAACATCTGGTAAAACAACATCCTTAAATAGTCGTTAGACTTCTGAAAAGTCCTGTCCAATCAACATCTGGCAGTAGTGTTATTAAACATCTGACAAAACAAGTCGTTAAGACTCGAGAAAATCCAACTCATTAGGCAGCTGGAAAGAATCGCTATACCCAAAAATCTAAAATCTAACGGTATGTACTACCACCCCCCTGTTGGCAAGTCTGTCATTCGACCGCCAGAGGCGGTGAAAGATGGATTCTTGACGTGAAGATCAATAGAAGACTAAGCTTCGTAATTGAAGCCGCGAGAGGCTCTTCCCTCGCTCTATAAGTCGCAAGCTCTCTGATTGGACACAAAAAAAGTGAAGGGATCCGTAGTGGACACCATGTTCAGTGAATGTATTTAAGAGACAATCATAAGATTTAAACACTCACGGTGAAGTCCTTATTGAAATAGGAAGTGGCAAGTCCCTCATCGGTGTCCGAAGACAAGTACCAATTGAAGTCCTCATTGAAGAAGGAAGCGGCACAGTTCCTCAATTGAGTCCAAGAGTAGTCTTCGTTTGTAGTATCATCTCAGATTCAAGTTTCTCCAGGAGCCAGATCACCAAGCATACTTAAAGGATTGAGGTCATCTCAAAGGTACACGTAAAATTATCTTAATTAATTCTACTGTCTGTACTCAAGAAGAACTCAGTAGTGCCCGCGCGTCATTGAGCGCCTACCTTGCCGATCTAACCTCCTCCTAGCTTAAGTTCTACGCTCACGAGGTATATCTTCAAGCCATTTGCGCTCATAGCAGAAATAACACGCAGCGTTATTCAAAGAAATGGTACGAGTTTTACAACGTCTCACTCCTCAGAGAATAATAACACCAGTGTACTAAGCTAAGAGAAGCAAATATTACAACTGCTACCTCTGGTTAAAGTGCGCTTGCTAAAGCCAAGTGATCTGCCCTGAACCAAAAGTTCATCAATTGATAACAGTAACGAGAATCATTCATGTACTTGGAAATTAACGGAATAAACAGCATAACAACAGATTATTAATAATGAATTTACCAGACTATCCTTCCACTTGCCCGTACCTCTTTTCCACATAATATCTCGTGGTCTCTGAGTCGTCTATATAAACAATTTTGGTCTTTCGAACCGGGCTTGGTAAAACAAGCCGGATCATCGGACACATTTTGTACACTAACGTTACCAATCACTCTATCTTTATTCTTTCTGCTTCATTTTGTTTTTCTTAAGAGCAATTAAAATACAAGGCCTTATCCTAAAACATCGTTTCAAAATTACAATTTGAATCTTCATTTCAACACAGTACAATTTACTTCTAATAAAGTGCTTGGTTGTTTTGTAGGCTGGAAAAAATATTTCGTGAATTTTTATTAGTGCTAATAATATAAAATATTTTTTATTATAAATTATATTATTATATAAAACGAAATATGTTTCATAGGAATTAAAATCATTAAAAAATATTCAAGTATAATTTATGAATAAAAGTTTATTTAAGCTTAATTACTTATAATATTTCAATATTGAAAAAAATGATTAAAAATTATAAAATGAAAATAAAATTAAAAAATAATACAAATTAATTATTAATGATATTATATGAAAAGAATACATCAAATCAAATTATTTAATTGAAACACAGTATTCGTAATAAAGTTTAAACTTGTGTTAGTGTTCAGTTATTAATACAAATAAACAAATATATTACCGATTGATTTAAACATTAAAATATTAATTACGACAATTTTCGTTATTTGATCTTCTCTTCTAATTTTTTTTTGTTATGATTTATGTTTATTAATAAGAAACATTAAAAAATTATGAATGAAATAATTAATCAAAATTTAAATTATCTATATCAAAATATAAATTCTATTCTTATATTCACATGATATATTTATAGATTTCAGAGTAAGTATATGATCGATATATGATCACGGGAAACTTGCATTTTTGTACATTGAATTGTCTGTACACATGACAATGTTTAGTGCTTGTAAACTGTTAGATAGAATTACTTATTGTTTGTTGTAATTATTTAATGAATAATTATATTATTATTGTTTATCTATTAGTTGGAATACCTGTGTGAAAAAACGATTGTATTATAGCGAGAATCATTGTTACTATTGATTTCTACAAAATTTTGTTTAAATGTTTAGTGTTCGACTAAAAAAAAAAAAAATAAAAAAAAAACAGGAATGTAAATGAATTGAGAAATAGTTATATATCTATAAATTTATAATCTATTAGTATATTCATATTATATATGTATGTATAATATATATCTCTACATATGTAAATAATATTAATATAAAACAAAATAATAAATAAGAATTTTATTATACTAAATATACTTTCTGTCATAAAATATTTTCTATATATTCAAAACTTCATTTTAATATTGCATAATATTTATCATATTTAAATAATTAAGAATTTTAATTTACTTCATTTAACAATTATATAAGGTTATATAATATTTAATATAATTGTAAATTTATTTATATATTGATAAATTTTAGCTGTGCATTAGATAAATTAGATATAAATAATTATTTTTAGTTTTAAAAATACTATTACTGTATTATTGTTAATTTAATATTTATTAAAAGTCTATTATTTTATTTTTATAGTTTATATATATGAATATATGTATACAATTTATAAATAAAATTGAAAAGCTACTATGTAATTTATATTAACTACATTAACTATATTTTATATACAACTTTTCTTTCTATAAGATATTTAAATATATTTGATATAATTATCTAAATACTTCATTTATAAAATTGAATAAACATTTATTGTAAGATTGTAAAATATCGTAAATTATTCACATTATTATATTATATATTACAAAATTATGTATCTAAATTGAAAATATTTTGCATCCATTATTATTTTTATTTATAAAAGTAATTATTAATATTGTCATTATCATATTATGAATTCATATTTTATTTAATTGATCAAATTATATAGAAGCATCATAAAAATATATTATTATTTTTATTATAATAAATTAATAATAACATTTGTTATCAGGATTTCTGTTACAAACGTATGTACTTTTTTGCTTATAAAAGGATAAAATACATTACTCTATCCCTATATTTTTAAATGCAATAAAGCAAAGAAATAGCGAAATTTGTTAATGCAAAAAATCAAAATTTTTTTTAAGAACTTTAGATGCTACATTTTGTAATATAAATTTATGTATACAAATATTTTAATTTAACATTAAATTTTATCAATAAATAGAATAATTTTTTTATTAAATAACATTTACCTGTTACTTTGATTATTATGTTAGTAAGTAGTAAAATGTTATTAGCTATTTTCAATAATAAAAGAATATAAACTATTGATTCTGAACCAGTGACAGTTTTTGTCAGTAAAATATATTACATGTTGAAATAATAATTTTGAAATATATAATTTTATATATATAAATATATTTTTAAATTTACAAATAAATTATTGTTGGATTACATTAACCAAAAGAAATCGATGCATTAAAAAGTATTAAGTAATTTAAAATATACTTTTTTTATTATTATAAATTACTATGATGTTAAAGAAATTTATAAAAATAAATATTTGTATACGAGTATGGAATTATCTCAATAAAAGCATTTAAAAGCAACGTTAGATTAATTTGCTATGTATGTAAGATTTTTATTTATAGTTTTTCAGAATTAAATTAAATAAACTAGGAAAAGTTAAAACAGATAAATTTTAAAAAAATATTTAAACTGTTACATAGAAGTTTGTGTAATATTTTGAAAGCTTCAATTTCATATGATATATTATTTAGTAACGAATTAAAATATATTTCTATGAATTCAATTTTTAAGATTATTATTAAAGAATATCTATAAAATTTGGAATGAAAAAAGAAAATTGTACCTTTTGTTGACCTAATTTAAATAAAAGTATGTTCAATGAATATAAGAAAAAATTAAAGGTAAAAAAGAAAGTAAAAACTATATTTTGAGAAACGGATAAGTACAAATCTTTAAAAGTCAACAAGAGTAACAAGAAGCAGTAGTTTAATATCGATGAACAATATCAAAAATCAATAAGTTATAAGGTATATAATTTAATTAGCAAATTAATTGAATATGATATCTGATTCATTCTTATAGGTTTAGCCTACCATTATTAATAACTTTTTGTTCGAAGTCAATTTAGAATTTACGAACAGGTAAAGAATCTGGAACTGTATTAATAGAATTAATCTCTTTAAGTACTACAGTTTTATATTCTTTTATTTTCTTTGTGTTAACTGAAAATAAAACGTTTAAAGTATTTTTGTTTAAAATTTTTTAAATATTAAAATAATTAAAATAATTCCATTATAGATATTCAATTATTGTTAAGTGTAAAATTTAAAAAATATATTGCGAGCAATTAGAAGAATAGAAATAAGCAAATATATTAAATTATCAAAGTATTGAAATATATTTTTTTATATTTTATGCAAACTCTTGCCATACTTGTATAAAAAGAAATAAAATTCATTTTTAGTAGAAAATTATTTCATTCATTTATATTTAAAAAAACTAGATTAATGGTAGACGAACATAGCATTAGTAAAAACATGGACATTAAAAAGAGATCAATATCAGTTTACACTTAACTAGAAAAACCCGAGAGGTGTAAGTAACCTTTGTAATTTTAAGCAAGATAATAAAAATTTAATGGCGAAGACGCTCATCTTATCACCCAGTAAATTAGACTGCATAAGTCAAAGCCGTCAACTTCTTATTAGTCATCATTATTAGTCATATTCATCACCATCATTGTAAATTCAATATTATGATATACAGTTTATAAGTTTTTGTATATAATTTATTTTATTACATCATACTTTGACATAAATCATTTAATTTCTCAAAACTGTTTTTATAGGACATAAATATAATTAAATCTAAGAAATATAAAATATGTAAATTTTTTTAAATATACCCGAAACTTATATATTTAATCAAAGTTCAAAATCTAATTTATACAAATATTTCAATATAAACTATATATATAAATTATCTGCACATATAATATAAATATAAATATTAATATCTAAATAATAAATAAAATTAAGTTATATGTCCTATAAATGTCAATACTAATATATCAATAATACATAAATATAAATACAATCTATTTATAAGTATGTATAATGTTAATATAAATATTTTAAGTGATTATATGTAAATAAAACATCAATGCTAGTTATTTAATTATTTTTATATTTAACTTTAATTTTAAAAGTATATTCATATTTTTATGTTAAATAATGATTAAAATAGACAAAGTTTATAAGCATTGAAATGTAATAAAATGATCTATGTTCATTTACGATTTTATAAAATATTTATTGTAATTATATAGTCTAAAATGATCTTTGAAAATCAATAAACTGGATAGTGGATACAATATATAGTTTCCACTTTATTAATATTTACGCTACACTTCATCCTTTGACGTTGAACTATCGATAATTTACTTACAAAATGCGGTGAAGTCGAGAAGATTTTAATGAAAACAGTTAATTTTAGTCGTGAATTTAAGTTTATCTGAGTTTCAGTGGAGTTTATAGAAGTATATGCATGGATGTTGGTGAAGCTTTAACAATATGTTAAATTGTTAAAGTATTGTATTGTATAAACAAAATTCTCACTATGAAGTAGTTGGATTGTACATTATCGATAAATTGCTTATTAGGTAATTGCTTATTAGGAAATAATATAATACAGAATGTGGTTATTTCAAATCTTACAACATTTAAAACGTATACATTAATGAAACATGAATGTATAATTAAAAAGCATGGTTTATTATTATAGGTATTATACTTATTGCAAATTTTAGTTTGATAATTAAGAATGTTATTTACAATATTATTAAATGTAGGATAAAAAACTTATATTTTTAAATATACTCTCCTAGAAAATCTATTGTTTCTAAAAAAAAATTTATTTTACTAATATATACGAGAAATTAAGTTTTCAATATACATATATAAATATATATATATTTAATTATGTATATAATTATATATATAATTTAATTTATCATTTGCTTATTTTATTCATTAAGTATTTCTGATAAATAGTTTATCTAACACGAACAAATTATTTCATTGAAGTTTGATTAAAATATTTCTCATTACTTTGAGAAGTACAGTTAAGTTACGTTTTATGTATTGCCAAATGTTTATATAAGTTGTATATATTAAACATAAATATATAAAGTGTACAAAATATATCTAATTTTTTTTATAGTAAATAAGAATAGATTAGCAGTAGTATTTATTAATATTTTAATACATATTTTTTAATATAGATATTTCATATCTTTCTTTCTTTGTAAACATTTAAATGAAATTTTCAAATAAATTTGAAATATAATAAAATTATTTGAATTAAATAAATGCGTTTCATATTTCATGCCTCTTTTATTGTGACTGAAAATAAATAATTATTTCTTAAATGAACTGTATAAATTTTACTCTATTTACTTTATTTGAAATTGTCATATTTAAATGTAGCAAATAAATTTGAAAAATGAATAAAAATAATTGAATAATAGCCTCATTTAATACTTACAAACTAGTAAATTGTGCAGTTATAAACTATATATTTTTATTTTTTACGCTTTTATAAGTAATGTATAGATTAGAGATTTACTTTTCATTTATTTTTATATAAATACACTATTTTAGATACACAATTTATTCAAATAAATTGAATGTAATCAATAATAGTATATATTTAGAGATGAACTATAGATTCAAATAAATTACTTGATTTAAATTTTGCAATTACAAAATTATTGTACTTTAAATATATTTGAAACATAACTACTTTTTATTATTTTTGATTCAATATATATTAAGCTTGTATCATAAAAAATTTCGTTATCATTTTGAAAACATTTATTTAAAATTTTTATTTTCTGTATATTATTAATAATCAATATAAAAAGTAAAATATATTTTAAAATATAATATGTTAATGAAGAATTAAGTTAAAATTATTCTTATAATCTTTAAAAAAAATAAGTTAAAATATATATGTATATGGATTTGCGTGCTTGCATGTATACATTATGACTATTATTATGATTATGTACTTCTAATAGTTATGAATTTTATTGTAGAATATTTTAGATGATTATATGAATTTTATTTTAATAATTATGTTTGAAATTTGTTGTTTATTTTTATCCGATTTGAAACATCAAATGAATTTAGTTTTCTGGCTCGAACTGCCAAGTTCAATAGTTCAATTTATTTGTCGCTCGCCTTAGCGATGCTTAGGAAAGGACACATGTGGAAAGGCTGTACATATTTACAGTGTGTAACTTCGTTTAGGACATCGTTTATTTGGTTTTATTGACAATTGCACTATTGTTGTTTTGTATTCATTTCTCATTGGCGAGATTGAATTATGTTATATCAAAATGATGTAGTTGCTCTTTGGTGATGGTGACGATGTCGTTATAGGGATCAGCGATGGATTTTGTATATTTCCTGAAGGGGAATATGGCTTGTTGAGGTGTATGCTAACGTTGTAAAGATTAGCAAGAAGAGCCGACCATACTCATAAGGGGGTATGGGAATGTCTTTGTGGTAGTTATTCTCAATAAAGACTGATGATATATCTTTAAGTGAAGAAAGGTCCGATACCAGGCTTTGTGTAGTCAACTATTTTGTAAAACTGCAGTCAGCCCTTGACTGGTTGTTAATCGTACGCACTGGAGAATTAAACGTGTGTTCCTTGTAATGGCTACATTGAGAGAACGTGTATTGCGTGACTTTCTCTCTGTGTAGACACCGTTTAATGGAGTGGCTAGGGCGTGGATGACTGGCTAGGACGAGTGTCTGATTTGGAAGAATAATTGGCACTGTGCACTGTGACTACCAACACTGTGTATTTAAAGACTGCCTTGTGTTAACTACTAGGAGTCATGATGCACGCTTCCTTAAGTATCAGCGCGGCAACTAAACTGCTGGCAACAATGCTTAAGTGCTGCTATGCGAGGACTAGCAGGTATGCAGAACTTTTAAGAATCTAAGTTTTGGACTATTCGAGAATTCGATCGACGTTGTTATGGCCTTGAATAAATGCTCCAATGTCGAATAAAATATAATAATAAAATTTATTCGATATTATATTATTTTAATATTTTTACCATGTAAATATTTAATATTTATCTTTATTTTTTGTTTTATTTAATGCAGTTATTTCAATTAATTTAATCATACATTTATAATGTGCTAATTTACAGTGAATAAGAAGCTACTGATATAATATCAATGTATATTAGTATATTTCTTAATATTATCGATACCATAATGTAAATGAATGTACGTACGCAAGAACGGACTTGTTATATAAATTGTAATTCTCTTGTCGATCAGCTTATTATCATTTCTGAAAAGATTGAATAATTATTCAAATTTTTAAGAGTGCACCATCAAAACATTCAAATTGAAACTTATACATTTCATAGTTTGATTTATTGGAAAAAGCAATTCAGAAATGAATTGAAATACTAGTGTTTGCTCAGTTTTATGAAGAGAAAATATAAATATTAGCTTGATGCAAGTGCATGTGTAAATTCATGCGTCTAATATATTATTACTAAATCTATATTATAGAATAGCTATTTTAGTAAAATCTTTATTTAAAAAAATATTGATTTAATCATAATATTCTTATATAATTACATATAAGTATAATTTAATTTTTATATTATATAACATTTTTGGAAAACAGAATTTCTACAATAATTTTTAAATGATTCAGCGAAAATATTAAATTTTGCGAAAATTTGTTTAATCCAAATTAAGTTAATACCTATGAAAGTCAAATTTTATTTAAAAATTAATTATATAAACAATTAAATTTGTACAATTGTTAAATATATGATTTACAATATTAATTATAAATTTAACGTTTCTTTTATAATGTTTATTTAGAACTTAATATATTATTATTTATAAAAATTGTTACATATTGTATGATAGAAATATTATGGATTATTTGATTTGGTTTTTGTATAATGATTTTCAAGCTTTGTATATACGAATAGGAGGCTATAGATTTATAAATTTTTTATTAAACTAACATTCTTTATTGGTATATGAGCAGTGATATAATTTTTGTATAAATTATTATATTGTTTTATTATTAATTTATAGGCTAGCGATTAATATGATAATAGCTTTAAGGAATGAATACATATCGCTTATTATATGTTTTATATTCTTATTAAATTGCAAATATAAATATAGTTTAAATAAATGCTGTAAAGTATTGTACTATCTATATTTTTAAATAGTTCATATACAGTGAATATCGATAATGTAATACGTTAATAGTATTCTTTAATCATTTTTTCGTATTAATAATATAGATTTTATATATTTATATTTTATTTATCTGATGTAGACTAAAATTTATATTATTATGATTTTAAATATTTGAAATTTTTTCAACTATATATTTTATTGTATTTGTATGGCTTTTATTGATTTATTGTATAAGGTATTATATTTATATATTCAATGTATGAGATTTAAATAGTTAATATCAGATAATCTAATCATATTAAATCAGAAAATTAGAATATTTATTTAGATATTTAAACGGAGTAAGATTTTATGATAATATTTATATCTAAATATGTTTATATATTTTTTTATTCATTCACATAATATGTTTTAAGAATTACAAAGAGCAATAATTATGTTTTGTTAGTAGTAATAACTATTCTGTAAATAATAGAATTGTTAATAATAATGCCATATCACTTTTAAGTTTTTGTTCTTAAATTTGATATTCTTTACATAAATCTTACAAAGACAGATATCTAAATAAATCTGTAATTTGAATAAAGACTTTTTGGAGTACAAGGTTTAATACATAATATTCAAATACATACTGAATATTTTAAAAGATTAATAAATAATAATTTATAAGCTTTAAATAAAGATAATGACTGCACACTACTAAGAAAAAATAATAGTTTTATACATATTAATATGCATTCGGAAAATCTATCATAATGAATTTTAAAATTATTTAATTTAAACCAACTATAACACCTATAGGAATGAAGAATTTCTACAGACATATTCTATTAAAACTCTTAAGATGTTTAGGTTGTACTTCATAAAACTAAAATTAATTACGCATAAATAAACAAATATTAAATTTAAATAAAAAGACGCGTGTTAAATATAATATTATACACAGGTAGTTTATCTATAAAAAAAGTTTATTTAAAAAATCCAAGTGTTTTGATAGAAACATTAAGTACAATTGCAGTTTAAAACAGTTATAGCCGCTAACTCTTGTTAAATAACTGCTTGTAAACTTTGAACTACTTTGTTAGTAAAAGTCTATTCTAATTGAAGTAAATTCAACCGCAAAAAACTTTTATTTATAGATATCCTATTATAACCTTGTTGTATTCCATACACTACTCAAGATCTTCTGTTTACTTACGTTAACTGTTTGTGTGTGGTTTTCATTAGATCCATTAGTGATATTTATGTATAAACCAATCTAGAGAACAAATTCAATTTTTTTAATCAAGGAAACTATATAATATAAACTATTATAATATACAGTAAATAAATCGTCAGTAAAGGATAATTGATTTCGCTTTATTCTACATAAGTGAAAAATCTAAATTAGGTTTATAGGTATTTATTTTAGAATTTACATTCAGCTTGTTACGGCAGTTTTTTATTTTGATTATTTTTAGACTGTATTTGTTTGAGATTGCGAGAACATTTTTAAGTCGTTTAAACATCTTGCGTACCCAAACGGATTAGCGAGTCGTTCGATTCCTGAAAATGCCTGCTAATAAAACATCTGGCATTGATATCATAGAACTTTTTGGAAAAACAAGTCATAAAACATCTAGAAAACTCATATGTTAGAATTTTCCCGAGATGGTCATTTCATCCAACGTTAAGACCTTTTTGGTACGTATTGGTCCTTCTCCTTTTATTCAAGCCTGACTTGTGGCCGCCAGAGCCGCCGATAGCAATGGAATCAGGAGTTCTTCTTCGTTCGAGAGCAACGAAAAGAATGAGTTTCTTGACTGAAGACTACGCCACGAGAGGCACTACTTTCGCCCATGAATGACACCAAGACAAAACCCCCCAGGTGAGTCCGAAGCCATGTCTTCGTTTGTAATCTCGTCAACTCAATGTGCCATAGCCACCATCTTCCACCCAAGGTCTCTCCAGGAGTCAGTTCACCGAGCATACTTCAGGACCAAAGTAATTTCAAAGGTAAACGCAACATTGTCCTAATCTCATTACCTGTACCTTAATATAAAGTGCTTTGCCACCTGTTCACACACGGTCTCTCCAGTAGCCAGCCTGAGCCCAAGGAGATCTTTGCTAGCGCCTAACGCAAGAAGCCGGCGTCGTGCCATTTAACGTCATACTGTGTTGATCCTAACCTATAAGTAGAGCACGTGCATCAAGAGCACAACTGCCCCATCTTTAGAAGAAGCCTCTAATGTCAAAACGCATCATGGGGAAGTATTAAAAATGCGTCAGCATCGACTACGACTCCCATACGCGCTCGCACTTACTTTGAGGCCTTTTAGGAGTAAAGAAAAAGAAAAATCAATCAGCTGAGTCTGAAGTAAACTTTCATTACTAGTATTCTCAATTAACGGTGTTTCGCGCCACCAGTCTCACACGATCTCTCCAGCTGCCAGGTTCCACAGCATTCTTCAAAACCTGTGCCTAACAAGATTTTCGTTCTATTTCAAGCATATGCCCATGCGTACGACTCACTTATTTAGAGGAATTTGCAGCTCGTGCCAAAGTGCACTATTCACAGTCAAGGAACTGCAGTGTGTGCCTAAGAGCATGACGCGGTCACAGTTTCCCCTCGACTCTTCCCCACTACTCGAAGAAGTGGCAAGAGCTTTATAACCTCTCCCTTTCCCGGGGTAACCTACCATTACGGGCACCACGTCACGAGGATCAGGAACCTTGCAAACTCCTACCTCCAAACGAAGTGCACACTAACGCCACGTGCCAATTGCTAAAGAGTAACAAAGGTTCATCTATAACTTCATCAACAATAATCATCCCTGTATTTGGAAAAAGACGGAATAAACAGCAATAAGAAACATATGTGTTAACTATTGAATCAACGCACTAACCCTTCGACTTGTCCACGCAATTTTTCCCACATAACATCTAGTGGTCTCTTGGTTAATTGTAAACGGTATTCATGCACATTTATTTGGAAACCAAGTTTAAGGTAATTAAATTATGATTAATGTTAAGGACAAATTTTAATATTGTTTTATTTGGTATTTTTAAGCATTGAAAGTAAAACGAACATAAAAGTGAAAATGTCATAATAAAGGTTTATACTGTATTATTTATTTGACACTTAATCTATTTTATCTTACATAATTATAAATTATGTAATTAATTAGTAACAATTTTCTGCTGTAACTATTCATTGTAATAATTAGACAATAATAAATGATTTATGGTATATTTATATTTGTATATGTTCGAGATTGCAAGACCTTTTTCAATGCAATAAAACATCTGGCAAAACATCATTAAATTGTCATTAGTATTCAGTAAAATTCCTCCTCATTTTATATCAAGTTAGAATGTCATAAAAAGTATTACACTCGATTATAAAGCTTGAAAAAAACTCTCTTACTGTCGTCGGAGACACGGAAAGGTCAGTACATCTGGAAAACCCCGAAAATTAGTCATGTTAGTTACTTTCCATTGTCAATGCGTTCATTGTTTGACACTGTTTACTAGCACGAACGCGTTGGATCTACTTATACTAGAATAATTGAAAGCGTCAGATGTACGTAAAACTCTTGACCATAAAAAACATTTTCTACTTTTCACTGCATCCTAAAACCCCAGCACGCGCCACACTGGGCAATCGGCGTACGTGCGCATTCGGTATCTTAAGACAATGCTTACATTCTTCTCAACTACGCCGAATCTTGTTATCCGCGCTAGCCAATCGACAGCGCTCCCAGAGGCCCTCCCATATCGATGCAAGTGCAAGCAGTTCGTGCATGGAAGCTTCCCATTCATGCCTGTGAGGAGAAACAAGGAATATCACACTACAACTTCAAGTCTGCATTAGTGTTTAATTCTTCGTTTCACGGCCTATTCATAAACGGACCAAGAAGCAGTTAGTGTCCAGAAGTTTCCCGCGCATGCTCGCTTGCAAGACCAACAATTCGCGCCATTCGGAGGTGCGCATTTCCTCTAACCTCTATCTTAGACTCGTGTACACTCACATCCCTCCACTTACCCACGCATTATCGCACACAACATCTAGTGATTTTTCTTAGATAATTCTAAACATTTGGTTCTTCAAGACGGATTAGTGAAATTAATTCTAAACAGTATAAATTAAATTAAATTAAATTATTTTTTAAATTCTTTTAAATTTTAAAATTTTTTTAAATTTTGTGTTTATAGATTTGTAATGTAAATTAATAAAACAGCTTTTGAATTTTTATTAAATAAAAGTTATTTATATTTTTATTTAGTTATAAAAATCTTTCAAATTTATTGTAAAATTGTCCGTTATCGATACATTCTAATAATTAAAATTATTTTTATAATGACATTGGTGAATGATTTAAATCATGCATTGAGTTCAAATTAATTAGGATATTAATCTAAACAGTGGACTTTTTCAGTAATTAATTCCAGGTTTCAAGGAATACTGTTGGCATATAGAAAAGGCAAACCATGTTGTTCAAGATTGAGAAAATTTCTCGTGTATTATTTTGGAAAAAAACCAAGGGTTATAACTTTTATAAAAATTCTTCCATGTTCATTGGAGGCTCGGAAAGCGCAATAAACGACCCTAATATTAACCAGCAAGAGACACGAGACTATTTTGAGAGTTAAAATATTTAAAAACAATCGAGTTGAAAAACGTTTCTTAAAATTCATTGTAACAAGAAACCCAGCTCACGCGACGTCCGGCAATCTGTACCGCATGTGTTTTATTTTTATTTATATTTATTTTATCACCGCATGTGACATTAAATGTCACGAGACAATGCATACATTATTATGAAGTGCGCCAAATGTTGCCGCTTGCATAGACCAAACGAAGACGCTTGACCAAGAACCACCCCACGTCGCTAAGTTCAGGAGATGGGCAAGCCTTCCATATGAAGGCACTGCCACCAGAGACACTCTTTTCGATATTGTCATTGTCTAAGCCTAATTTCTTCGGAAGTGGGAAAAGAGGCGTGCCCTGATTGGAAAACTAAGGCCAGGAGCTCCTTGAATAGGGACTAATGGCGAGAGTCCTTAAAGTTGGGGACGGCACAGCAGCAAAGGGCTGTCTGTGTGGGGAAGCCAAGTTGGAATGGCTTCCGTGTGGGTAAGCCAAGTCAGAAGGGAGCTCTTACTTATCAGTGTAAACTAGTGACCAAGTTTTTGTGTGATCCACTGACCAGAAGGAAGATACGTCAACCGTCGTGTACCACAGTCGACGGGCGTTAATGCTATCACCTTCATACCACGAAAGGGCCGGACTACCAAGCACGCACTCCCGTATTTTGAGCATAAACCAGGTGAACTACTCATCTCAGGATCAGATCAAGGCTACTGCATCACTGTGAGTATACAAGTCCGTGCGACCTAAATTGTTATCAGTCCTTGCAAAACAAATCACTACTAAGGAGTATACTACTCACTAATAAGGAGTGTGCATAATCAATTGCTGATCCTTACAAAATCAATATCAACATCACGATTTCAAGGAGCATCGTGTATAGTGAAACATCCATCACCATAAACATTCCAAGAAATCGCATCTTTACATTAAACTTAAGATGATTCCAAGACACCAATATGTAATTGTATAATAAATTGTAAAATAAATCATATATTCATCAAAACTCACGATATTTCTACAGCCCTTCCACTTAATTCTTTTCCGAGCATCTGCAAGGGTGGGCGGTAAACTAAGCTATTGAAGCATTGGCAGTTCGAACCAAGAAAACATCATTTTTTAACAATACTTTAATGTAGAAAGTCTTTATAAATATTTTTAAAAATAAAATTACAAACTCTTTACAATTTCTATTTTATAAAATAATGTTTGTTTTCTGAAATTTAAAAACTAACTCTTTTATGCTAAATATTATAGTTTATAATTTACACATCGGTATAAAGTAACGCGTATACTAATAATATATAAAAATTATCCATATCTAATAATAGAGTATTCGACTTGAAGGACCAAATGTCTAGAATTAGAGGAAGCTCACAGATGGTTGGTGGGAGGATTGCGGGCAAATGGACAGGGTAATGCATGCTTTCATTAATTAATACTGTTCGATTTTAAGCGTTTGTTTTATGGCTCGAACTGCCAATTCAATAGTTTAGTGGATTAGTCTCTTGACACGATAGCTTAAATGACAACACGATACTTATGTATTTTAGTAAAACTATACGTATTATTTGGTAAATATTATAATAATATTGCACTTTTGTTGAGAGAGAAGATTATTCTATTGTAGTAATGAGGGTGTTTCCTTGTATTCTTGATTACTGTAGATTCTATAGATATTATTGTGTATCTTGAAAGTTGAGGTTATGCTGATGTTTAAAATAAAGTATATTGGGTAGAAATAATGACACTACTAATAGTGTAAAATCTTGATGGAGGTTGGTACGTAATCAATTATGTCTTTAGTTATTTATGGAAGCAGTAGAAAGGCTAGTCACACGCATGAGTCATAATTACAAGCCTTCGAGCACTGAAGGCTTGAAGAAGTTGCATTTATAGTCGATTCTTCTATGAAGTCTATGTTGTCTAGATTTGACAATGAAATTAACATGTTGCATAATTGTATCGACTGTTTGTTCCCACATTGCAAGTAGCCACTCGCTAGTTAACCTAATAATTAACATTCATCCTGGCAAGGATGGGCTGACCAGATTAGTGACATTAAAAACAGCTTGGACTACCATTATAAGACGAATACATAAATTGATCAATCATAATAATCAATCATACATAAACTATCAATCCCCAACAAAAGGGAATAATCATCAATTAACAAAAGGGAATAATCATTAAAAAACAGTTGTAGCTACGCATCTGATTGAAAACCGGAATGTGTTTGCCAGCTGGGGAAAAGCCCAACGGTTGTCGGATCTCTAAAAAATCTAAAATATACTGTCGCCAAATCACTTCTTGCACTTCAGTCGTCTCCATCGCTGTCAGTTCTAACTGTCCTGTCGCGAGGATATTTAAAGCAAGAACGGATAAAGACAGTTGCTTGTCAGCCATACACTAGTCATTCAGAGCAACACGCTCTGTCTTATGGGAGACGCCACAGCTGTCGTAAGGGACACGCCAGGCTATCGAAAGGGGCACGTCAGGCTATAGCTTGGTGGGGACGCTAAAGAAACGCTCCTGATTGGTGGGGACGCCAAGAAGAAGCCATGTTGTCTTAAGTGGATACGCGGTTGATAGAGATGCTCTAACTGGTAACAGAGGCGGTCTGGTGAGGATACCATACCAGACTGAAGCTCTCGGTTGGTGGGGACGCCTAGAGGCCTGATGTGCTATCACAGTAATGCCACGATGGAAGGAAGACGCATCAATTATCCTGTGCTTCAATTAAAAGATGTTGACGCTATCTCCTTTATATCAAGAAAACGCCAGACAACATTCACTGCCAGACAACATTGCCGCAACAGGACACATTCACTGATCAGGAACGTGCATAATCATTGCTGATCCTTACAAAATCAGCAACAATTCATCACCATCAACTAGAAGCATTCGTGATCGTGAACTACTCATTACAGAATAAAATCAAAGCTACTGCATCACTATGAGTAAACAAAGTCAGTGCATATAATTGTTAATCCTTATAAGATTAGCAAAGCAATAATTATATAGCGTAAGACACACTCCCTTATACGGAGTGTGCATACTCAGTTGTTGATTTTTACAAAATCAAGAACAGTATCATCTCCCTAATACGGAGTGTGCACAATTATTACTAATCCTTATAAGACTGGCATAACTCTATTATTAATAGCACAAAATACACTGTCTAATATGTCCACTTAGTTGTTGATTTTGTAAAAATCAACAACACATCATGATCATCAAGAAGCATCTCGTGTAGATAACTTATTCACCACAGGATCAGTTCGAAGCAACTGCAACCCACGTGATTGAACATAGGATATACATTTCCATCGCATAATCCAACACATCAATAATGTAATTGTAAATAAGCCATAATAAACCATATTTATCGAAGTAGCACATAATGTATTTCTACAGCTCTTCCACTTAATTCCTTCCCAAACACTTGCTAGGGGGGCCGGTAAATTATAATAAGATATCGAAACATTAGCAGTTCGAATAAAGAAATCAAACAGTTTCCAATAAATTCAAATAACAAAAGAAAAAAAATTTTTTAATTGCCAAAATCAATTGATTAACACAAATCAACTGTAATTAAATCAAATTAATAAACTATAAAATAAAAGCAGAGTTCATTGAAAAATTTATACATTAAATATTATTTATCTTATATTTTATCTTATCTATACAATATTTTTCAATTTATTGTATTGTGTCATTTAATTTTAATATGGTTAGATATACACACTTTTATAAATTGAATAAATTTAATGAAATAATTAAGCTGGATTTTTAAATTATCAAAAAGGCAACATGAAATTCGATTTCAATAAACAATTTGTCGAAATATTTCAAAAGAAAATGTTTAAATAAATGTAAATGGCAGTCTATTGATTATTTTTGATCACTCAAATATTTCGTGATTATAAATTACATTATACTATATACTATTAATACCAAAGTCTAGAAAACTATATCTGCTACAGTCAATTTTGCAAATAAATCTATTTTTATAAACATAGATATGTAACAAATTCTCAAAGCCAACATAGAAATGAAATATACGTTAGAAGTGAACTAATCCACTGCACTAACATGTAAACCATGAATTAAACTTAAAATTGTTAAAATGAATTTTTATTCAATTTAATAATTAAAATATTAATATTTAATAAAAATAATCGATTTGTTTATATGGCATTTCAATTTTATTCTACTAATTAATATTTTAAATTAGTCACTTTTGGTGTTATAATTTTTTATAATTTTAAATTTACTAAAAAATTATGGGACTATTTTATAAAAAATTTAT
Source organism: Ceratosolen solmsi marchali (assembly GCF_000503995.2). Taxonomy (NCBI): domain Eukaryota; kingdom Metazoa; phylum Arthropoda; class Insecta; order Hymenoptera; family Agaonidae; genus Ceratosolen; species Ceratosolen solmsi. The sequence goes on along the minus strand of NW_011948447.1, from coordinate 426,849 downwards.
AATTTACTATTTGAAAAAATTGATGTAATATAACGTCAAATTTAAATAATTAATTATTATATATGTATATATATATATGTAAAATAGTTAGGAATAAAAATTTTATTTAATAATTTAAAGTAGTTTAAAAATATAAAAAATTGGGTTATATGTATTTGTAAAGTTACTACATTAATAATATAAAGTAGTTACCAATAAACTCTATTTAAGTTATAGAAAATAGTTTTAAATATACAATTTTCTACAATTAATATTCCATTATTAAATATTACAATACTGGTAATAAAGTCAAATATTGAACAGAAATATTCATTATCACTTCCCATACTTTTTTTATACAATATTATTCATCTATTATTATAAAAAAGATATTAAAGAGAAGTTTATATAATTCAATACTAAATATATTTTATTGCAATAATAACGAATCATCGATTTGTACTGATTTCTTATTAATTTAATCTGTCTATTTATAACTACTGTATATTTTTAATCACGAGTTCCATTTAAATAATATGGTAATCAGATTAATTAAACACTTGAATAATAACATAAAAGAATTAAAGTAAAAATTATTAATATTATATGTTAATATAGATTCATATTATTATATATTTAGTCGGATATTATTTATTACTCAAAGAAATTGTAATCATTACGCATTATTTAACGTATAATAAAACAAGTATTTATATTCATTATTATTTTATTGAATTCTTCTAGTTTCACTTATATTCCAAATAAAAATATGAAATATATTTCGAATAATCACATTAAATTATATCGTATTAAATTAAAATGCAATAAAAATTAAAATTAGCAATTCCCAAAAGCATATAAAAATTATGCTATATATATAAATAATTATAAATCTAATTTCTGTATTCCATTTCAATATATCAATTTCTTATAGTATAAACACAAAATGTATATAGTAAAAATATAAAATTAACATAAGTTTACTTTAACATTAGACGCTACTAAATTTTTACTATTCTTTCAAATTGTAATAATAATGCATACTTTATATTTTTTGTATGAATAATTTTAAAAGAATTGAAAATATTTTCTATAATTCTGAGACTGTGCGATATAATAAAATTATATATAAATTTAATTCCATCTTTTAAACTCAATATAGTTAATTCAAAAACATCTGCTGAGTATTAAATACCTATTGAATACATATATATCTTACACGTTTACTCAATAGGTATATATATATCTATAGAATCTTTATACAATATTTCAACACCTACATATTTACCAAATCTTCATTCAATTTATTGTTTACGAAAATATTAAAAAAAAACCTTATCTAAAAATAATACTTTTTCAAAATATTGAATGTTATTTAAAATAAAAATTATTTTCATCTTAATATGCATTTTAACAAAAAGATAAAAATATATAACAAACACTTTTAATCATCTAAAATAAAAAATCGAAAATATGCAAGGCGTGGAATCAAAAAACAATATAATTTCAAATAATATAAGATAGCCATAATCGATATATATTACCGAATGAGAATAACTTTAGACAAAGGAAATAGAAAAATATATATTATCAAGAGTCTATGAAATATAAATGCTGTCTCTCAATGTAATCTTTGTGTAAAAAATGTATAATAGTTAGAAATATCTAAGAAAATAATTTCAGAAGACTTTTGTATAATAAACTAAGAATGCAAAACAAGTAATTTTTTGGTAAATTAATTTACAATAATACTTTTATTGAAATAAAATTTTAATCGCATTAAGTAATAAAATCGGTAATTCTAAAAATATTGAAATAGTTCAGCTATGCTATTAATATATTTTAAACAGTCTTTAAAAATCATTATATTGATTATTGTATCTTAAAATATTAAAATATTAAAATTTATTTCAAACCTTTTGTTATACCTTATTATAAAAATATAAATATCATTAATTATTTTATCAGATATAAATATTTTTACATCTTTTTTACTTTTAAGTAGATTTATCGATTGAAACAACATTTTTACGAAGAACAAATATATGCTTTACTTCATTCGGTTTGGAAATACGTTATAAAATGTATGAACTAAGATAAAATATTTAATATAGCAATGTAAAAATTGGGTTTTGGTCAAGAAGATGATATAGTTTATTTACTGTTGACACGTATGCTTCCTCTTGTAATTTTGTAATCTTTTCGACCTGCTTAGGGATTGCAACTTTATAAATAATGTTTTATTTATAATTCACACTAATTATTTGTTGATATTTTTACATAGTCTTTTTGGAAATTTAATAATTATTTCAATAAAAGTACTTGTAGTTATTTTATTTATCAATTTAATTTTAAATTATTTAATATTATCTACGTTTGTGTTCGAGGTCGATATTGATGCAGTTTCCACGAATTTAAGAAAAAGTGGGTCATATGCGCTGTACGACGCACGGCATGTGCGCTCGGACCGGGACGCGCACTTGGGCGAATGTTTATAAACAAAACTCGGCAAGTCCGAGCAAGTTTTACGACATGAAATTTAATATCGAGGATCTAATAACGAAGTTTTCTATCTGTATTACGCCCTACTTTTTGTTTCGTCGAATTCTCGAAAGTTCTAGATTTTTCTTTTTACGCTTCGTGTAAGAATTCAGTGCAACAACGACGATGCTTTGTTGCCAGCTAAGTGAGCCGCCGCGTGGCAATATAAGAGATGCACGCGGCGCGCCTCGCCCTCTCGCTGAAAATCTTTCCCACCGCGTGGATATATAAGGAAAGCACGCGGCGCGCCTCCTTCTCTTGCTGAACATTGCTCTTTCTGAACGTCGCTCTCGCTGAACGGCTCTCTCGCTGATCGGCCCGCTTGCTAACCACCCTCGCTCAACTGCACTTGCGGCTAACATCTTGCCGTGATCCGACCGCAGTGACCGACCATAGTGAACCGATTTAATCATATACCAGTAGAAATGGCACACGGGTCTCGATCTGCCCTCAGCAGGACCACCATGGAAAGGTCGGTATTTTCAGTAGAGCCACCACGAAACGATCAAGCCTTCGGTTCATGCGCGTATTCAAAATCGGCTGGTTGTAATTTTACTTCTCGGTCAATTAAGTATAACTGCCGCTCAGTGTTTCAGTATACTGTGAAGACAACACGTGGCCTCATATTCAGTATTAAAGTTAATAATACACGTGTGCATTAATGAAGGAAAATCGGCAGGTTTAGTGCTGATTATAGTGAAGCCAATTGGAATAGTAATCAAAGGGGACATCAATTACGCAGCAGTAATACACCTTGCCTGCAGCTCACAAGGTACACCTTTATATTATTAAATAAACTAGTCACACCACGCACAAGAATAAATCGGGCACACTTACGCTCGCTCGAACTAACCCCTCGACATCGTATAGGCCCGCTAAAGTCGGTCGGGCACACTTACGCTCTCTCGAACTAACACTTCGACATCGTATAGGCCCTCAACAGCTGACACAAGTGTCACTGTGCTTTAATCATGTTGTCTAGGAAGGACAACAACAGATCGACTATAAATACAGATTATTAAATCCTTCAAAAGCTCAAAATCTTACCATTAACCACTCATACCTGTGACTAGATTCTTCTACTGTCCCCATAAATAATTAAAGACACAATTGATTACTTAATATATTTCATTAAACATCTTACACCAAATCAAGTATAGTTAGTCATACATCAAGCATACTTGATTCAAACACCATCTTCTCATGCTACCTCACAAGCATGATTAATTGACTACACCAGCTGATATTTATAACATCAGCATTACTTCAACTTCAAGATACTCAGTCATATCCAAAGAACACACCCTCATTACTTCAATAGAATTATCTCTCTCTACACAACAGTGCAATATTATTATAATCATTTACAAATAATAAACCTTGTTTTACTAAATACATGATATTTTTCAGCCTTGTCAATTATTATTTCCTTTGAAGTTATCCTGCCGAGAGACTAATCCACTGAACTATTGAATTGGTAGTTCGAGCCATAAACTAAACCTTTAAAATCGAACAGTGTGTCTATATATGTAAAAAATTGTAATATTTATTTAAATGTATATAATCTCATTTATATATAATTATAGTATATGAATTCAGGTTTGGTATATTATTTTTTATGTACATTTTATACATTTGATTACACTGTAACTATAACGTAATTTGTTTCATCACGACTGTAAGCCGCATTATATTACCTTGACTTTAAATAAGTGAGGAGGAATGAACCTGCCTGCATTTTCATGCATATATTAACCGATATTATGCACGTGTATGATAAGTATGTAGGATAAATGGTATATCATAATTTGATTTTTATTATTTCCATCAAAATACTCTTAAATGAACTAAATAAATTATGTTATTTATACCCATGTTTGGTAATATTATTTTTATTATTTAGATTTTTTTATATATATATATATATATATATATATATATATATACTATACTACACTATACATGATTTATAGAAACCCTAATATTATGTATAATAGCAATAAACAACATAAAAATAAAAATATAGAAAATAATTATTAGAAACAGCCACTAATAAAATCTATTAAGCAATAAGCTAATATAATTATTACATTATTAACTTAATAATATATTCTAATCCATTTCAGGAAAAATATTTTTCAATAAACAGATTTAAAACAAATATAAATAATTAAAATAAATATTAATTTATAATATTTATTGACAGGTAGGTTGATATTTTTCTTTTCTTATAAAAACCGTAATTTATAAACATTTCTTTATATTTTATTAAAAAAATTGCATTATAATTAATTTAATTGATTGAAAATTTAATGCCTTTCTTCACTGACAATTTTGAGAATAAATTTACATATTAAAGTCGAAAAAGCACTTGATATAGTAAATTTTAGATCAGATATGAATGAATTTATTGGTCATAAAAAAATTTATATACTATATTGTTATATGTGATTCAATAGCATTTTTACAAGCTGTGATGCTCCAATTATATTCTTTAATTTAACAAAATCATGCTTTTTCTTGATTTCAAAAGTCTTCGTAAACTAAAATTAAAATCAATGTACAGGAATATTTTAGCTCTATTTTATGATATATATGCAATTTATAAAAATACTATTACAAACTTTTATTATATTGAATAAAACTATAAATTTTAAAATATTGAAACAATTATACAACTAATTTATACGATATCTAATGTACAGAAAAATTACAAACACTGCCTTTTATTATAAGTTATATTATTTCAGTAATTAAATAAATTATATATTGAATATATTTACTATTAAAGTTCAATGTACGTATCAAAATATGTCCACTGTGAATAAAATTTCATTTTTAATTATATACAAGTACAATTTAAAATTACTTACAATGAATGGACACAGTCTATTTCGAATTATATTTTATCGGTGTTTAAACAAATTTAAATTAAATACCACTTGTCTGTGTATTAAATTTACTATTAAAATTTCCATATATAATTCAAATACAATCCAAATTTTTGTTAATTATTCGAACCTATTTTTTTCTTCAATACCGTAAAAAATTTCTAATATTTAATCTACTTGATAAGGAAAAATACTGTAGTTAAACTGACACGAGACTCGGAATTGAATTAGACAGTAGTGTGATTCTTTGGTATTATCGGCATTATAATTACACATGTTTTAAAAAAAATTAAAAAAATCTTCTCTATTCCTCTTTTTGTTTGCACTTTAACTTACACACTTGTCAATATTTCGAATGTCTTCCTCATCCTCTGCCTCACCACCTATAGTCATATATTTTTGTTTGAATACATTAACTTTGATGTATAAGTGAAATTATAATAACCAAATAAAAACTATTTGATATTATACATAATTTAATATTATAATTATTTACTATTTATTATTTTTTCGTAAATAAACTTCTGGGTTTAATCTAATTTATTGAAGATAATCAAAGTTTATATTGATTTTAAATAATATAATTATTACGAAAATGTCGTTAGACTTCTGTATATAATATTTTGTAATAGAATGAACAAATAAAGAAAATTTTAATTCTTGTAATCATATTAGTAAAGCAAATTGTTATATAAAAGTAAATATACATAAAAAATTGCAAAACTAATTATATTTGTTCTATTTTCTTCTTCGAACAAATTTAACTTGACCATATCTATTAAATATTATTATTATATAATTTTTTACATTTACATTAATAAACTTTAAACAAAATTGAGAAATACGACATATAAAATAAGAATAATGGTTAAAGTACATAACAATAAAAACTTGTATTCTGTAGTAAAAAAAATTATCAATACTATTAGAAAAAACGCATATGAGAAAGAAAAAAAATTATAATAGTGATCATGGAATAAAACGTAGTACAATAATGAAGCCATGGTAAAATACCTAAAGTTGATTGGAATGCATTGCTTCTGTCGGCTCTCTTTATGTTCCTACTCCAATTATTCATATATATATATATAGATATGTGTGTATATATGTGTGTGTGTTGTTGGCTCGTGATTGGCCGATCAAACGTATCCAAGAGAGATAACCTATTTTAAAAAGAATATAGATTCGCGAAAAAGTTAACTCATTTACATAATTGGATAAAAATTTATGAACCCATATCTGAATAATCCTATTACTAGATTTACCTAGATCATTATTTACCATAAAAAAACTTTTATGGAATGATTTCAAATTGTTCTTAAATTAAATTTCATTTCTTTAATAATAAATTTTTATTAGCTGTAATATAAATTAAATGAAAAATTTGAGTTTTTCAACTTCTAAGTGAAATAACAGCTTAATGTAATAATTTGAGATATTTAATATTTGCTAAATTTTTCCATAAATCATTTTTATAAAAATTATTTGTGTAAAATTAAAATAATTTAGTATTTATTGATAATTATATCCAATATTTTACAATGACCTGAAGTCCAGAAAAAAATTAAAAATGAACGAAAACAATAGGTTATGCTTTAAAAAAGCTTTTAATTAAAAATGTTTTAATATGAAGCAATTTAAATACAATAATATAAATTACAATTTTATCGTTAAAAGTTTTAAGTAATGCCATTAATAAAATGCTCTCTCTCTCTCTCTCTCTCTCTCTATATATATATATATATATATATATATATCTAACTCTCTAACTTTATATATCTAATATATTTGTCTAATTTTCTCTTTCTTTCTTTTATAGAAATAGTAAAATATATGAAAAAGAAATAAAATACTAGAAGAAAAACAGCATAATTTTATCCAAACATAAGCCTTAAACTAATATTAAAATAAGTATTACTTTCACTACTATTTTTAACTTTGTAATTTTATTTTTTTATATAAAAAATGTTTCTTTTCTTAATATTGCATTTCACACCTTAATTTAGACAAATTTATTTATACTAAATACGAAAACAAAAGAAACAAAAAATTGCAAAACTATAAAATATTCAATATATCATGAAAAATCTTACGAAAAATATTGCGAATATTGAAACAGCCTAATGACAATATAATTATTATAGAATTATCAATTATATTCGATGAAATTAATAAAATTCAACAAGAAATCTACATTTAATTTATTAGATGTTTAAAGGTTTCGGAATTTATAACCATATTAAATATATGAAAAGCTATTTTAATACATATTACTAAATATTTTATAAAATAAAAAAATGATATATTTGTGAAATTAAGTAAACCATTTTGATATAATGAATTAATTGCAAGTGGATTAATTGACAATTATTTCTTCATATAATTTGCAATACTGAAAATAACAAACATAGCAAAAAACAATATTAAGTGTCCAATACATAAAAATTGCTATTCGCGTTGATGTAGTTATTAAGAACACTTGGCTTAATGAGAAGATTATAAATAATAATGGAAATAAATAAAGTTAAGAAAATAAAAATGTGTTTTAAAAACAACTAATAATTTTTCATGTAGTGTTACTTTGCACTAAAAAACAAATAAGATAACATTTGTAATTAATTAGAAATGTAGATACAATATTTAAAAATATTAAATTGAAAATTATTAATTACAAATGATAAATTAATAAAATATCTATTTTGTTAATTTCTATGTTATTATTAAATATTGTATATATGCTTGAATAACAATTTATCAAATTCAGTGAACAAGTAAATGTTTTCAAAAATTATTTCGTTACATTTATTGCAACACTATTTATTATAATTTACAGGATTATATAATTTACAGATAATGCTATCAACTAATTAAATAAACAAATAATATAAAAGAATATTACGTTATATATATATATATATATATATATATACAAAAATATGAATAATATAATACATAAAATAATTCAAAATATATATGACTTTAATTTTATTCTTTAAATCTTTTATGAATTTATTGATAAATTTTCTGTATATTAAATATAAAGAAATATTATTATACATTAAGTATAAGGATATAATATAAATTACTACAATTATATGTTTTATTATAAGTTAAGTATAAAGATAAGTAATGAAAATTATAAATTCTCTGTAGGATAAATCTTCATTGATAATTATTTAATTGAATTAGAATACATATATTAAAAATTTATAATTTCATAATTTAATAAATAATAGATTACTTAAAACTTAAAAAAAAAGTTTATTATTTAATAAAATAATAATTATGTTTTTCACTGCAATAATAACATATAATAAAATAATTTGTAATATTTTATAAAATACATATATACAAAAATGTGATATATAAAACAAATATAAAAGTATAAATACAGTTATTTCAAATATTAGTCTACATTTTCGTATACTAAATAATTTAGGGAACTATTTTTGTATACAGTAATGCTAAATATTTAATACATGTTATATTGATAAAATTCTCAATCGAAAGTTATTAAACGATTATTGACCAACAAAGAAATCTTTTAAAAAATAAACTTTAAAAAAATTAATCACAATGATTATTATATTTTGATATAAGGGAAAAAATGTATATAAATATGTATATAAGGATGTATGTATGTATGTATTTGCATTCAAACATCACAAAAAAACAGTATGAAAATTCAATCACAAAGAAAGCTTATTTATATACACGTAGAATTAACAATTGAAAATGTTTAGATTCTCTCGTGGCAGAGCTAGTCTATATTGACTTTAAAATATAAGACAATAATTGTAAGATGTTGATTAATTTAATTTTTTTTTTTTTTTTGACATTAATTACTACATAAGGTGATAGTTTAAAACCAACTTAAATACATAATTTCATTTAAAATTTAGTACAAACGTTTATATAAAATGATTGTAGTCCAATTGCGATACAATTTTTATTTTAAGAGTACATAAATTTCTTTCATAAATTATTTACTTTATTGAAAAATTAAAACTATTTGACTTTTAACAAATAGTACCAATAGTATTTTTCTATTTTTTATACGAAAAATGAATGACTAAAGAAATCATGTTCAGGAAAAGTATAAAATAAACATCTTTTTACATTTAATTAAAAAATTTCAATGTGATTCATTTGAATTAATTTAAATTTTCCAAGTATTTTTAATTATCAATTGTAAGTAATATTTAAAAGATTATTATATGTAGATTAGTTATAAAATATAGTAAAATTAAACAAAACTAAAATCGTAACAAACAAAGTAATAAAACAAACAATTGATAACAAAATAAAGACATAAAAATTAATAAATTATCTATTAAACAGTTAATAGATAACTTTATTATTAATGCATTAAAAATAATTAAAACACAGATGTAATTAAATATTTTCTAATAAAAATATTAATAAAACTAGAAAAAATAACAAATAAAAAAAAATGAGAAAATTATTTAGAACACAAAGTTCATTTTTTTATCTTGCAATGTAGAAAATTAGAATCAATACAATATTAAATAATTGAAAAATATATAATATACATAAAATTATTTATGCATGCATACAGATTTATGCGTATTTATATGCATTAAGTACAATAAATATTTACTTTAATACATTACGAAAATAATTACTTTAAAAATGATTACAATTCATATTATGATTTTCATTTAAAATATAAAATAAATCAATTATCTTATCTTAAAATAATATATATTCATTCACTTTTTGTAGAAAAAAATACTTATTTCGTATTCTTTTTATAAAATATAAATGAAGTATATTTAGATTTCAGTTGATTGGAAATTCGTTACAGATAAATAAATTTAATTTTTAATAATAAAATTATTATAAAAAGTAAAAAGCAAAAAGAACTTATCTAAATAAGTCTAATTATTTCTTGGTAATAAACATATTCATAGATTATAAAAATATTTACATATTTTTAATTTGTTTTGATTATATATTTTTTAAAATGCATAAAATATTTTCTCAAACTATCTGTAATAATAATTTAAATTTAATTGAATTTTTTTAATATAAGGAAATTACTAGGCTATGATAGTCAATAACTGTTATATTTTTATTTATTAACTAATAATTTTTGTAATTTATATATTAGATAACTAGTTACATGTAATATAAGAAGTAAAGTCTTTAAAAATGAAATTTATAACAATGATTTGAATTTTTAATTCACTCTCTATTTATACAATTATAATTATTTATATCTATTAATAGTTTGATTAAATTTATTGTTATAAAATTATATTTTATTTTTTTAAAACAATTTTAGATTATCTTTTAAATAATACTCTGTTATACATTAATCTTTTACGAATTATTCTAATGTTTTATTAAAAATAAAAAAATATATATTATAATTATTATACTAATAGTAAATTAAAGAAATTTAAGTAATAACAATTTAATTATTATTTCAAACATCTATTTTAGAGGTAATATTATATTCTATTTATAAACGAATGTACTTTCTTATAAATAATATATTCTATAATGTGCAAATAATAAATATTAAACGACGTTTCAAATATTTATTTAAAAATTTATAAATATATAAGTAATATTTATAGAAAGTTATATATATTTCACATTAGTTACTTTTTTATTATAGAATATTTATAATTGGATGTAATAAAGTAAATGCAATTTACATTACATCCAATAAAAACGGTTAAAACTATTATTCTATAATTTAATATAATTTAATTAAAATAATCGTGCATAATTATTAACAAAATTTAAGTACCAAGACTGATTTAGGAAAACTTACAAAACAAATTTGTTTAAATTATGCAATCACAAAAGGTGTATTCGATTGAATATCACACAATAGAATAAAAAAAAAACGCCTCAACAACCAAACCAATATAAACTTTTGCTATCTGAACCCGAAATTGAAGTGTCTTAATTCATCAATTTTATGAAGTGTACAAAAATAAGCTCAATTCAAATAAAACTTAAACTATAAAATAAAATTAAATAAATAGGCCTCAAATATAATTCAATTTTTTTTAATACAGCGTACAAGAAAATTATTAATATATCCTTTTAATAAAAAATTATCGCAATATCAACGGTGAATAAATTAGTGACAATAGTACGCTTCAATTTTAACAAAATATGATAGAAAAAGTTATAATTTTAATTTTATATAAATTCGTAGTATATGCATTTGTTAACCGAAAAAAACAAGCTTGAAAATTGCATTTATAAAATAGATATTTTTATTTGTGAATTTATTTATATATATTTTAGAAATAAAAGCTCTAGTTTATTTTAACAATAAAAATATGCACCTAAAATTTCAATTTATGCTAATTTTGGGAGTTTTGTTTAAAAAATATGCTTATGAAAAATACAAATATACAGAATAACAAAATTAACAATAAAACTCTTCTGCATAAATATAAGATAAAAATAAACAAATAGTATGGAAAATATTAATTTATTATTTTTCATATGTAATTAAATATATATGGAATTTTTTTAATAGTAACTTGTAATAATTATACAAATTTTATAATTAATAATTATCACAGTTTGCATTAAATAATCAATCATTTAAGTATTATATTTTTCGTCACCTTCATACCTCTTTCCATATTGAAGAGAGAAAGAGACAATCTTGAGTGAGAGAAATAGAGAGAGAGAGAGAGAGAGAGAGAGAGAGAGAGAGAGAGAGACAGACAGACAGAGAGAACAAAATATTAACTGTGTGATTATAAAAATATTTTCTAATTTTGAACTCTAAACTCATAAATTAAAATTTAATATTCAAGAAGTTTTTATAATACATAATTATCAATTAGTTATTAATTATCAAAATTATCAAAATATCATAAAGCCGTTATATATTATTTATATATATATATATATATATAATGATCATTTTTAATATATTTTAATTAAATACATAGTCGATTTATATATAAATAAATTAGATTGCCAATTATTTATCTAAAATTCTAAAATAGTATAACATATTTCAATAAATAACTCTACTACAGAGAAAATTCCTACTACATATTACTATTAGTACATATAAAATATTACAAGAATAAAAGTATAATAAGACTGTTTAAAATGTTTACAATTATTGAATTTTCATTTATTAAATTCAATATTAATTTCCAATATTAGCACTCAAATTTAATTAAATATTTCACTTTAATTATAGAATCTAAAGTAAAATAATTTGCTTTCTATCGTTTGTAAACAAAAAATATCAAGAAACTAGATAAGATACAAATAAATCGAGAACATCATGATAAGAATATAGTATATACTTAAAACATTTAAAATATAAAGTTTATAATATAAATTATTAAATTCACAAATCGTTTCAAAATTTAAAACTAAATTATGCGTATATTACATATACGCATACAATTGCATACATACGTATGCCAAGGTTATTGTTATTAGCTATAAAATTAAAAAAAATAATAAATTTCAATCTATTTTATTTTTTTAAATTAATGAAAAAACAAGATTTATTAATTCATGCAAAAACTTTTGATTTATTAGAATAAAAATATTGGCTATTGACACATACAATTTATTTGTAAATAATAAAAAGGATATTTCTAACTTAGATTCAATTATTTGTTCGTGTACTCAAAGTGTTTTGATTGAAGTATATTATTTACATTCATTATAAATATAAATAATATAAAAATGATAATATTTTTTAAAAGGAGTTATTGATATATATAATGTAAATATTCATAGAATTTTATAGGCAACTCTTTTACATCTGCTAAACATATAAGTATAATTGTTTAACAAATTTAATATATTTATTGTATAATTATTTTCGTTCATTGATATAATTTTATGAATATAGCTAAAATTGTTTAAATTTTAGTTTATTATTTAATAACACAATAATTAATCAAATTGTTAATTAAATAAAATAAACTGTATATTGTACATATTTTATTTCATTTCAATTCTCCAAAACGTAAACTTTTTATTATTTTAAAATTCAAAATAAATTTTGGTATAAAATCCATTACTCTGACGTTTTATTGCTTAAATTGTTATTAAAATGTAATGTAAATTAAGACACTCATATAATTCCAATAATATTATAATCAAATCAAAATAATTTCGTATTTATATTTTTATAGAAAATATTCAAAAATTAAATGTTTATCATAATTTGATAACTTTAATTAAAAAAAATCAAATATGTATTATAGTATATTTTTATAATACCCTAAATAATACATAATGACTCAATTTTAAACATGAATGTGAAAGCAAAATAATTTTTCATAGAAACCAACAAAACAAAAAGAACTGAAATTCATTAGGTGATTCGTGAACTTAATATTAATTGGAATTAAACTCTTATAAATACATTTTATTCCTTAAATATACTTTACATTAATATCGCATTAGCATACAATGTAGATAAACCAAACCAAATATATGTATGCGAAAGCATAGTAATAAAGGTGTATACGCATAAACGGATTACTAAAAATGAACGCAAATTTGTCCTACTAATTTTTTTATCTCTTTTAGGAGACCAATGTAATAATGGGGCAATGTATTAATACAACTATCGAACTTTTGCGCACAATTACCAAAGATGACATGAATTATATTTCAACAAACATATAGATATGAAGAAATTTCAACAGAAATATCAACATCAAATATCAATAGAACAAACAAATATAGAGATACAATATTAAAATACAGAGATACATATATAGAGATATCAAATTGACATCTATTTAAATTTGTGAGTGAAGCATTGAAATCGTAACTTGAAAACATTGTGCATTAAGATATTGTGGTAATGTACTCTTGAGAAATTAGCCACCAAAACGATTCTTTCTCCCTATCTGTTACTTTATTTTTAAATTCTACCTTGATTAAAATATTTTTCACTGTAAGAAAAATAAAATAATACTAGTACTTTAAAACTTATATATTATTTTTTTAATAAGATATATACAGAATATAATGCATTCATTTCTTAGTATTAATAAAACGTATTTAAATACATTAAAATTTACTATCTAAATAATAAATTTCAATTATAAAATTTAATTTACAAATATAAATATAGAATATCAATAACAAATTATCATAAAGGAATTTACTATTAAATATAATTTAAACCAAGAATGTTTCAATAATATGTTTATTGAATAAATAATTTATAAATACAATATGTCGAAAGAATCCACATTAAAATACAACGTACAGTATAATTTACACAATTATATTTTGAAAGTAATTGTCTGGGATCAGGCTAAAAACCTCCTTATAATGGTGGGTGGAGGCTTGCTGACAAGTGGAAGGGGCAATGCAATTATTCAATACTGCCTTTAATGTTTATAGTCTTTCCTTTTATTAAATATAATAAATAATGAATAGTTAATAATCTATGAATGGCTGAATGAATGTGTATAGTATGAATAGATGAGCGTTTCTTCATTAATTTGGTGGTGATAAGTCTGTGCGTATATTCTTGATAGCCTGGAGCGTGATTCTCCTTCTTCTTTGGGTTGAGTAGTTGTAGTGGGAGACTCGTGGTGGTAGGGGCAGCAAGTTAGTGCCGTCTTGGCAGCCGGCGAGGGGTGTGCTGTAGTATACGGAGTGGTGGGAGAACGTCCGTGTGACGTTACTGTTTGTGTTCGTGAGCTCAAGGTAGTGGTGGTATCGGTGCACGTCCGTGTGCTTGATGTGGGCGTAAACCGCGGTGTAGAGGTAAGATGTAAGAACGAGCGTCGGCGTTACTGACATGCGGGCGTAACCGCGGTGTTGAGGTAAGATGCAAGAACGATCGTCTGGTCGTATCTTACTTGAGTTGGCTGGAACCGCTGATATCGTAGTCGTAAGAACGAGCGTCGTCGTTGCTTACATGCGTTGGCGGGAACCGCTGTAGCGTAGTCGTAAGAAGGAGTGTCGGTGTTACTTACATGCGGGCGCAAACCGCGAGTGTAGAGTTGCGGTCCTGTCGTGATGGGTGCTTGTTACTAGAAGGAGGAAT
>NW_011948447.1:356498-411344 GCF_000503995.2 Ceratosolen solmsi marchali | reverse complement strand
CCGATATTTTTCGTGACGTCAATAAGGCATAGCTTTGTAGGGTTCATTTTATCACTTCTCGGAATTATTGTCGTATATTCGAGTTTTTCGGCTAGAAGCATTCTTTGAGCCCGTTGACCAATGTTTACAAAACAATGTTCGCGCGCTCACACCTCTCCCACTTTGTATTCCGCTTAAAAATACTGTAATCCGTAGCGGTAATAAAAGAATTAATTATACACTATTTCAATTTCATAATTTCTTATTTATAATTGCCAAATGTAAACTAAGCAATTATAATATCTTTTTATTAATAAATTTACACAATATCAAAGATTAAATAAGGCAGAATTTTTATATTATTTATAGTAATGTGCAACCAAGCGTATATTGTAAAAATGAAAAACGAATAACCCAATAATGCAAGAACCAAGCGAATCGACTGCAACGACTTGCAACGACTTGTGTCTGTTTATAGTAGTTTTTTCCTCCTAAATTCAAGCAAGTTCATTCTCATTTGTATTCGAATGATTTTTAATCGTTATTGTTCTTATTGTAACACTATATTCTTAAATATGTATAATATATCAAATAGGATTTATGCCGTTAATCAACATTATATGTAAAATATAAAAATTCAGGAGATCATGTCTTCAGTATTAATATTTACTTAATTTTATTAACAAAAATTAATGTAATTTAATAGAACAAGAACATATCCAAAGCACATTCATTGTATATGGCCTAAAATCATATTTTCTAACCCTTTTAATTATATATTTATAAATAAATATAAATCACTGGAGTAAATATATATATATATATATGCTGAATAATATATAATAATATAATTTCATAGAAGTTTTAACATCCTTACTTTAATTAATTAATTTAATTAGTAAAATATACAATAATATTCAAATAAAATTAGTAACTAAATTTATTGACTTTATTATAACATTTTTATTAAATAAATACATAATTTCTCTCACCTTCTAATGAAAAATATAATTGCTTATTGAATACCTTATTGCAAAGTGTATTTAACATTAGAAACAATAATAGACAGAATTACTCACTACAATGCATCAGTATTAATACATTTACTTTTATCTATCCAGCATAAAAATGATAGCGTTTAGATGCGTAATAAAACGATTAGTAAAATGTTAACTTAAATATTATTTTAAATCGAAAAGAAGAAATATAAAATAAGTTGTAATATTTAAAAGAGTATCATAAACATATAAAATTCATAAATTTATTTTATGTGTTCTATAGAATAATAGTTTATAGAAGTATATCAACTATATTTCTTAACCTTGTCAAAATTAAATATAGAACGATGTTTACCATTAAATCGATCATATATACTAATCCAAATTTAATATTACACCAATATTAAGGTTTAAAATTATATTCAATTAAAAATATAACAATTTATTTTAATAGTTAATTCCTTATTAGTATACTAATTGGTTAAACGTAGTTCTAATTTTATATTAACAATTATTAATAAATTATAAATAAACAAATGAATTAATAAATAATAACAAAAATTCGTTTCTTAATATTACTAAATATTGATCTAACGTTGTTTTAATTAATAATATTAACACATACAAATAAATATAATTTATCAAGCTGCTTGAATAAGTAAATTTGTTATCTCTACATAAACCAATGCTATCTACATCAAAGTACATCATTAATACATCTTATGAATTTTTAAAATGTATTCATTAATTTATATATAATTTAAAATATCTAATAAAGTAATATATAATTTTATAATAAAAAAGTATTTTATTTATCTAATAATAAAATCCAATATAAAACAATTTTAATTTATAGTGGTTAATTTTTATAATTATTAATGTAATTTCTATGTTATTCAAAATACTTTTTTCAATATTCATACAAATATTAAAATAATTATAATATGTTGCTTCAGATAGTTTATAAAGTTCTAAATTTCTACATTGTGAACTAATGTTAAAAATAAAAGAAATACTTCGGTATAACAACAGAAAAAAAACAAAAAAGATTCTTGGGCCTATAATAATTTCGAAATTCAAAAAATAATAAAATAAATCCAGTAACGGATATTTATTGCTTCTAACTCATGCCAGCAAACCATCGTTCCTTCGATATGATAATTACATACGCCAAATTGCGATTAATATTTCTGGCATTGTTTATATAAGCAAAAGATATAAATAGAATATTATACGCTATACTACACTGTACATCTTTTTACTTTTTCAAGAAAATTTTGTAAAAATTAATTTATGAATAATTTTTTAATGCTATATACCTTATTTAATCCCTTAATTAAAAATCTAAAGAATATAAAGAATAGTGTTAATATTTTTACTTAAAATTTTTTGACTCTAACTTCTACATTTTTATTACAAAGAATTAAATAATTTAATATAAACTAACGTTCTTTTATTTACTATTTTCTATATTTAACTGTTCTATTCGATATAATTCATTATAATATTTATATTATTTATGATATTATTACAGATAAATTATAAGCAATGTATAAAATTAAAACTTACTACTTACATTTAAAAAATGAAGGTTGAAGATTTAAAATGAAATTTACAGAAACATATATATTCTTATTTATGTTATTCCGATTTGTTAATAATCCACAAATAATCCACAAATAAATAATAAATAAATATGATAATAAACATATAATCATTCAATAGAGTTTTTATGATACAATTGAGATTTAAATAAATTTAGTTCATACAAATTTCATATTTCTTTAAACATATCATAATAAATTGAATTAATTTAAAATAATTTTCAGAAAATATATTATTTCTTTCTAGTCGTACTATCTAAAGAAAATTTATTTTTTATTATAATCATAATTACGTGAGCTCCTGTATTAAATGTTTATTTGGATATAGTCAACCGATTGAAAATCTATAATAATATTGTAATTTATTTATGAAGTAATAAAAATTACATTGTCAATGATTTTAATAAATTATTGTACTTATTAAAAATTCAAATTAATAAAGATTCTTTCAAACTACGAATATTTCTACGAATAAATATTTTTATTTTAAAATACCATGGATTTATAAGAAATCAGTATATATATAATAGATTAAATTTAAATACATATATATAATAGACTATATAAAAACGAGGATTTAAATAATATAGATTTATTTTAATACAGAAGACCCATTTACGTGTACCTGCATTTTTTATATACGTAACGTATGAAAACAAAATATTGTCATGATACTATTATATACAATTGCCCGATTTTCCTTATTAAAAATGCCTAATTATGTTGTAATTGTTTATAAATTTTCATCATACAAACGCTAATTTCATTTTAGAATTTAAATCATAAATGCCTAGCAAATTATGTTTCTAAGTAACACCTAATATTATTATAAATGTTTATTTACATCATAATATATTATACAAAACAATATAATAATATAAATATTGTTATTTAAACCCATTAAGTACTATGATTATCAAAAAATTTTTATTAAATATAAATAGAAAAGTAATATTAATTTTAAAATCCTGATTTTAAAATGCTATTATGAATATATTTTTTTTAATAATTAGAATCTTTTTTTTTCGTAAAATATTTATATTTGATCTAAAGGAATAGAAATTATGAGATATAATGTAACATTCAAGCCTATAAATATATTAACTCTCTTATACTAGAAATTTTAAACGAATTAATTATTACAAATATTTGTAAATTAAAATCTAATTTTCATAAGTAGCCTGCAATACATTTATTTTTATGCGGGCATTTATTACTTTTTCAAATTGATTTTAGGATTTATTTATTGCTTGTATAATGAAAAAGTTATATATTTATTATTATTATTATTATTATTGACATTTAACAATCTCAAAATTAATATTGTTGTTGTAAAAATAATATCTTAATAGTCATTACAAGTGAAACATAAATATCGTTGATTTTAAAAATTGAAAAAGTATAAAAAAATTGCATTGGTTGCCTCGCAGTCCATAAAATAATAGATAGAAAAACAAACTTTTTTTTCGCCAAAATTAAAATACTCGGCTAAAGTAAAACGTTCACATCATTCTGTAGATACCAATTCATCTCCATTCCTTTAATCACTCTTTCGTTCACTGCGATCGCAAAGAAACGAATGACTTCAAGGACAGAGAAAGGGAGGCTTGAAAAATCCCCTACGGGATCGGGCTTCGTAACGCGACGAGTAATAAACCGTCCGATATAACATTCTCCTACCTCGAACATGGCGATCCATTTCCATTTCTCGTTGTAGCTCTTGGTGATTACAATAAGCGATGGCAGCAATACTGCACTACTAATTCACTGCATATCACCTAATTCCACTCACTTCTTGATGCTCTAGGAACTGCTTTACTGAACGCAGTTTAGCATAAATGATAGAAGAGACTATACACGTGGATACCGTCGGTGATCGCTCGCGGAGCGGCAACTCTTCCGCGGACGCTGAAAAAAGGCCAATAGCCAATATGATAAAGGCGTTAATTTTGTCGAAACTTCGATTGTGTAATTAAATAAAATGAATCTCTGCTCTCTAATTTAATTGTTAAACATTATATAAAATCTTAAGAATCTAAGAAAAATCTAAAGAAATTCATATTAATAAATAATATTGAAATCACAACATAGTTTCAATAACGTTATTAAAGTTTTGATAATTGCTTTGCCGAAGTTGATAATGAGAGCCAAGTACTTGATTTTAAAAAAGTATTGAATCTCAAGATAACGAGAAAAGCATAATGACTAAGATATAACGTGGTACAGATTCAACAATTGGATATTCATATTCTTTTTACAATATAAGAAGAATACATCAGAACAACTAGAATATAAAGAAATAATGAGCAATCTCCATAATAATAACATTAATTATAGTGACCATTTATTGACAGAGTTTCGCGGTACCTAAAATTCCTCTTACGCGCACTTACGAGAATGCTAACGTTGTTCGTAAGGGTGTGCAATGTGAAGAGGGAGGGCCACACTGAGTAATCAAGCTGTGAGTCTCACACGCTAACTTTATCGGGAGTCTACTTCTCGAGTCGACGAAGACGATGAGCGACTGAAGACGACAGAGACGTGAGACGTGACGGAAGGTTCACTGCTCAGCGCCGGCGTGACAAGTGGCTTACGCGCACCTCCACTCGCGCAGCCACAACATACACCCCCCCCCCCCCCCGCAACTGTATCCTACTTTTCCACATTGGATTTTCATCAGCTTATACCATCACCTATACCAATAATATGTTGTGCTTTCTGATTACCTTCTTAAAAAAGGCTTTAATTTTGCCTTTAAATGAATTATACTAATATGCACAGACTGAAGTTATTATACCTGGACAAAAATGATAGAATCAATTATTATGTTATTAATATGGTAGTCCTTTTTGCATCAATATTTTTTGTAACTATTTACCGAAAAAATATTAAATTATTCAAATTATTAGATGAATAAATTATGTTCCTTTATGAAGATATTATAAGATGATCATAATATGATGAATGAAATTATAATAATATAATAATATATAATATAATGTTTAACAGGTCCTCCTTATTATACTACAAATGCCTAATAATGTAGAAACTATAAATTATAATAGCATTGATGAAGTTATGATCATAGCAAACAATAAGTTTCTGTCATCTAATTTACATAATAAATTCCATAATAAAGTTGGGTACATTATATTAAATAAATTAAATAATTTAAAAAATGACAAGAAATTTTTTTTACTATTGTTATTTAATTTATATTGAAATTATAATAGTAAAGGTATATCCTAATATTTATATGTATAAATATAAAATAGGTTTTTTATAACCACAAAAAATTTTTAATTATTATATCTTTGATTGACTTAAATAATCTTAAATAGAATATCATTCAATTAATGAAATAGATTTGTGAAACCAAATTAACGATAAAGTAAATATTGTTTATTAAGCAATACAATTTATGTTTTCGGATATCGTTATTAGGAATTATTTTATTTTCAAATACAATATGTTAATTGTCGTTCTGTACCGAAAAAAATTGACGAATGGTACTGAAAATATACCTAAGATCGGAAGTAAATAAAAATATGGATGAGAAATGCAAATGAGGAGTTAAACGTGGCAAATAAAAGGAATACATGGAAATAATAGATCGAACAAATATATTGAAACGAATGACTAGGAAAGACAAAGGAAAAAAATAAAAAGTGAAAATAATAAGTATATACAATATTACAACACATAGAATATTACTTCATTCATTTAAAAATTCATTAAAAAAAAAAACAAAATATATTAAAATTAATTACGTTTTAAATACTTTTTTAATAATAAATTGCAAATAAATTCATGAGTCTTAAAGAGTTTTGATTAAAGTTTACTATAATATTAACCATTATATTCATCACCGACGTAAATTGGAATATCCGTTTAGATCTACACAACTATTTACATAAGTATCTAATTACATACTTTAATTAAAATTTTATCTTGCTTATTTAAAATATTGATTTACTGCCCTCTTCTATAGTTTTTTTTCAGTTACATGATAAACAGCATAAATTAACTTTTATTGATAAAAATCTTCAATTTAAATTTTATCTATTACTTCAATTTTACTTATTTTGTTAGCAATAATAAAATATAAACAAAAGTTAAAAAATTTTTTTTGTAAAATTCAATATTGTTAATATAATAGTATTATATTAATATATGCATATACATAACATATACATAATTTCTACTACATTATCAAACATTCTTAATTAAATTTATGTATTTACTGAATTATACGTTTCTTGCTAAACTGAGCAAATAATACTTTAAAATTACTAAAAATTTAAATATATAATATAAAATTAAAGTTCTATAAAATATAATTTAAACTCTAAATTGAAAATCTTATTTTCATTTGTCATATCTATTTACAGGATATTAATCGATTTGTATTCCAATATTTGTTGTTAAATTTTTATTTTTAAATAATATACTTTGACAAAACTCAAAGCAATTTCATATTTAGGTTAATAAATGAATATTATACATTTGTACTTTCATCTATTATACATAAGTACATTTGATCTCTTATATAAAATATTTTGTTGTAACTGTAACATTGGAACTTTACACAATGCGCTGCACTCAAATACAAATTACATTATAAATAAAAGATAATCTATAAAATTTCAATATAAAAGATGCTTATAATACGTATTATAATACGTTCGTATTATACAAGAAATCATGTTTTTAATTTTTTAATTATACAATTTAAAATATATTTGAAAAACTTATATTAAAACAAAATAAATAATATACTATTATAAGAAAAATATAATTCTGTTTGAAGTTAATATTTTCAAAATTATACACATACTTTTCAGAATTTACCAAAACCAATTAAAAAACAATAACTTTTTTATTTTCTGTTTATTTATTCTTTATAATTTTTTACACAAAATTTGTATAATACAATATGGAATTATTCTTAATCAAATTTATTTTATTGTTGTTCTATAGTATTAATTGACTATAAACATCATGTAAATTTCTACATTTTTTCTTTATAATTTTTATGCTGTAAAATTTATAATATTACAATATTATACCAGGTACGTTAATCTCATAAAACAAATATAAACCGAATATAAAAGAATAATTTATTTAAAATATATATAAAATGTATCTTAAGAAGCAAAATTTAATAAATATTTTCATATTTTAATAGAATAAAATTTTAATACATAAAATTTTAGTTGACATTTAAAAACATAAACTAAAATATGTTTTATTTGATAATTTTTTTAATCTTTTACGTTCCATAATCTTTAAAGCTTTTAAAATTCTCACTATTTTTATAAAATGTGGGAATTTTTCGTGCAATTATTGATAAATATTATTAATTAAATATTGTTATTTCAACTTTCGATTAAAATCTTTTTTAAATTTTGTATTCGTTTTGAATTACATTTCATATTGCTCGACTTAAATTAATATTGAAAAAAATCAATACGAGAAATAATATAACTATTCATAAATCTATCCAAAGTATTTCCTGAATTTTATTTACACGAATTACTAAATAAACTGTATTTACTATTATAATGTATAATAACACCTTAATTTAAACAAAAAGTGACCAAAAATTAAGTATCGAAAAGTAGATATATCTATAAAATTTTTTAGTTTTATACAATAAATGCAAATCAGCTTTTATATAGAGTATATAGCATTAGTACATAAAAATACCCGTTTCGTCATCCTTGTCTGAATAAAATAGAATATATTCCCTATATAATTAATTTTCATACGTAAAAAGTGTACTCATACCTGAATGCATTATTTACCTAAAACATTGGACTAAATTACGTGAGATATTATTTTTATATTTACTTCGATTCTATCTAAATAAATACATTTTTTAAAGCGGATCCTATTTCTAACTACATGCAATTAAGCAAATTTCGAAAATATGTTACGAAATATGCACGTAACAAATAACTTTTTATAAAATACTTTGATTATTAGTTATCCCAATGAGATAAGTAAAACAGAAAGTAGAAATTTATTTAAAATTTTAATTTAAAAAATAATATTTCAATACCAATAATAAATAATATTTTTAAGATTTTCTTTTTGCAAAATATATGAACTTTAAATAAAAAGGTTTAAAAATACTGGTTAAGTAAACATTCCAAATATGATATATTAAGTTATAAATTATATTTGTACTTATACAAATTTATATATCTTAATATTATAACAATTTAAAAACGGTACCGTTCTTTCATTAAATATTCAAGTAAGTATATAAATATAATTTAGATATTAAATAATAAAACATAAATACAAAACTATATAAAATTACCCAAATGTATTTTAAATGTAATAAAAAACTGTCTTCGCGACAGATAATTATGTTTGTCTTAAGCTATCATATAAATCATCATTGTTAATATGATCATTTCAAAAATCCTATCGTAACATATAATTAAATTCAGAATTTGATTTGAAAAAATTTTATATAAAATTTTACCGTAAAAAATACAGAAAAATTATTTATTGATAACTTAATATATAAATAAATTAATAAACTATTTATATTTATATTTATACTTTTTTAATGTAATTATAAAAGATGCACGTGCGCACGCTTACTTGTGTATGTGTATAAACTATGATTTTACTGTAAAAAATTCTTAAATAATTAAATTCAATTAAATATTTAAATTTTTAAAAAATTCATGGCAATCTATATATTAAGACCGAATTTATATTTATATATAATTAAATGCATAAAAAATATATTTATTAATTTTTAAAAAATTTCTATTTACTTTGTTTAATATTTCAATTGTATACTGAACTTTCTTTAATACATGTTATTTAATTCTTTTTACAGTATTGATTAGCATGAACAGTATATTTTTACTATAGTTGCCTAGCTCTATCAATTTCTTTGTTTTCAAATTTATTATCTATACTTTACAATTTTTCGGAATCTGAATTATATAATGATTATTTATTTTAATTATTGTAATTCATTTTTTAAATAGAGTTATTACAAATAAATCAATTATTTATTAAATATATTTAAGATATACCATAAAATGTAATTACTTGTTAAAAAGAACATACTATCACACTATATAAACGATATTTAAAAATTATTTTAATAGTAAGCTTTAATTATTGCAATTATAAGTATAGAAATATTAATTTATGCAGAAAAAGTAACAGAAAAATCTTTAATACTTTTTACATATTTTTCTTTCATCTTCTCGAGTATTGATTACAAACTTATAAATGGGTAAACATAAACTGATATTAGAACGTGCATAAGTGAGTTATTTGTAGTTTTTAACTCGACTTAAGTTTTTACTTTTTTCTTATTTTTTTATTTCTTATTTCTTATTTTTTTTTGTTTTTTTTTATTTACTTTTACACTGTTCTCTTATTATGCATTACCCTCTTTTCTTCTCCTCTTGCGTTTTCTTTTTTTTAGTTGTCATAAATTGCTCTTATAATTTCTCTGTTTGTTTATTTTATGTTTGCTTTTTACTTTATCATTATACTTCATGAGACTTTATCATGAAGTATACATAAAAATACCAGGTCAAGCATCGACAAAGAATAATAAGATCTACTACACATGCTCATTTTCAAAGAGAATCCTTTAAGTATTTAAATAAATGTAAAAGAATTGCAGATAGCATACAATTTTATATTTTTAATTGGATTTTTAATGTTTTATTAATATAAATAATTATAAATTTTTACAGACGTTTATTTACTCTACCTGAATTAATGATGCAATTGTTCATACTCACTTTATACAATGCTAATAATAATTTATGTTTTATAGATGAATCTTTTTTCCTTATACCTTACTTACTTTGACAAAAGATAAAATTTATTGAAGTTTTTATATTTTTTTTATATTTTATTCTATTTATATTCTATTTATAAAAATTGAATAATTCTCTGAAAACATAAGAAAATACAATGAGTTTTTAAAGAATGCTAAAATTTCCATATATGATATAAAAAATGAGTTATTGATTTAAAAAATGTATGATGAATTTTAGGCATATAAATTACTTAAAAATCTAATGACAAAAATAAATTTTAAATATTTTAAAATTAATTCATTTGTTAAAACCTATATTTTATAATATTATTTATAAAAATATTTCATAAATTATATTCAACTTACAATGTATTAATGACTTGAATATATATTAAAATTAAAACACTATCATTATTTTCGTCCTCTCGAAACGTTCAGAAATCAGTACATTATATAAAATGGAACATTATTGTATCCTCTCTTCCTTTTTTTCCTAACACTTTTATACGACCATTACCTTTAATAATCATACAATATATTCTAATTACTCATTCATCAAATTAAACTAAATCTGTATTAATACTTACTGTAGTATTATATATTTATGTTGTGATAAATTGTATTATCTTTTTAGTATTTATACATCCAAAATTACTCTAGTTTTTAACATATATTCTTACTACTAATAATAATAAATATTATTAAATATATTATTTTTCTTGAAATATTATAAATTATATAATATTCATTAATTTAATCAATATAATTTTATATTTCTCTGTTACTTTGACCATTTATAATCCACTATATATAAATCTTGAAATATACTTATTCTTATTAGTTATTGCTAGCATTATTATATTATTATTAGTACTTTCATTTATACGTTACAATGTAATTGACGAATTATACCTGTTTTTAAAGTTCCTGTTATTTGTAGTATTATAACAATACTATATGTATTTGTACTTAATAATATTTTAAGACTAATCGAGACGATTCATTTTACTTACTCTGAATTCAAATCTTTATAATAATCAAATATACAATTATAATTATTCCAAAAATATCAAATTTGTAAAAATGGAAATATTAATTTATAGTTTATCTCTAATTATAATAACATTCATAACGGATAATTCTCAAGAACTTTAAACTATAAATTATACTGAACTATAAATATGAACATAAATATGAATATAAATATGAACTCATCGTTTCACAGTTAAATTAATTAAAATGAAAATATATTATACGAGTTTATTATATAAATTTATTAAATAGAAAATATTATGCAAACACAAAATCTATCAATATAAAACGAATTATACAAAAAAATATTAACCTACGATTAATGAGCAACTAGTGTGTTTTCATTACAATAAACTCCTCTGAAATTTATTGAATCGTTAAATTTCGAAAACCAATGCATTCAATGTACTTTATGTATATTGCATAAATCATTGTAGTATAAACAATAAATTATTAAGTTGTCTTAAAGCATAAACTATTTTTACATAAACTATATAATAATTTATTTAACTACGTATTTTTAAAAATATACTGGTTATATTTTATGAATAAACAGAACTATAAAATTATAAATATGTAAAAGTTTGAATTACATATTTCAAAGAAGAAAATATCAATATTGATGTTTGATAATTATCAAAAAATATAATTTTATGAAAAAAAAAAATTTATGGATAAATTTAATATAATTTAATATAATTTAATTTATTATAATTTAATATAGTTTAATTTATTATAATTTAATATAATTTATTAGATATTATAATTATATATTATATAATTATTATTATATTATTATTATATAATTATATTAATATATATTATAATTTAGACGATTAAAATAATCAGTTAATACAAAATTCGTAATTATAAGTATTTCCAAAATTATTTTTGTCTTACAATTGGATAAATGTACATATAGTTTTTCATAATTTCTTAAAATCTCTCCAATTATTTCATTTCGACAAATCATTGTATGTAATTAATTTCTGACAATATTTTAGTTTATATTCGGTTCATTTTTCTATTATAAATGAACCTTTTACTCATGTGTTATTTGATTAATAGTGCTTAAAATAGTTCAAAATATAATTTGTTGATTTACTTTTAATTCTTTAAAATAATAAGTATGTGAAAGCAATACATATAATTTATACATATATATATATTAGAATTCTCTTTGCAAATTATTTACATTTAATTTTTTTACATCTAATAATATTTTAATAAATTGAAAACGAAAATAAAGAAACTAAAGAAATATAATTGGTATAGTTTGTTATAATATAACTTTATACTTTAAATTTTAAATACTTAAACAAGTGCGACATTTAAAAAATATATTTATATATTTAAAGTAACTAATTACCTTAATATTTTTTTCAAATGTTTTTTCAATAATACTTTTTCAAATAATTATCAGTATTTGTCCAAGTTTTTTGAATATTTACAAAACAGTTGTAAATTAATGCTATTGCTTATTATTAAATTATTATTGTATTATAAATTAGCCATAGAATATAAATTAGGTACATAACTGAATTTGTAAAGTAAATAAAGTAAATAAGTAAACGGCTTATCTGCATATAGAAGCATTTAATTAGTATGCTTTGACTGAATGTAATTTTTTTTTTTTAAATTATTTAAAAAAAATAACCTTGAGCTATTTTTTCAATTTACATTTATATATCTGATTAATATTATAAAAATATGAGTTTATAATCGTTAATGTGTATTATTATTTACACATCTAACAGATATCAAAGATTCTTTCATTTTTAACACTTTTATGAAAAAATTCCTATAATATTTTAAAGTATATAAAATTGTTTTCAATGATTATAGTATACTTTAAAATTGTATCTATGAAAAATACAAAATAACAAAAATTGTTAATATGTTAATAATTTATTTTAAAACGATTACAAAAGCTTTTAAAAATAAATAATTTTTACACATATAAAATCTGTATACATTTATATAAAGTACTAATAAATACAAATAAGTACAAAATTAAAAAAAATCAATAATGAATTCTACAAAATGTGATAATAATCATGTTTGTTGAAAGCATTTGTTAGAAAAGATATTGAAACATTAAAATCCATTTATTTGAAAGAACAAAAATACTATTTAAAGAGCATTTACAATATCACATTGCGGTAAGGTGATAAATAATACTTTTGTAAAGATAGAATTTGAAGAAATGTTAACAAACCTATGCAAAAACAAAGAATATAATAAAATGAAAGAAGAAAAAAATTTAGAATGTAAAAAAGCGCAATTTATAACGGAAACAAAAAAAAAAGGTTGATAAAAAACAAGATTAAAATGATGAGGTCTAATGATTAAAACAGACAAAATTTCTAGGTTTAAACTACGAGTTATAAGATATAAATTGCAGTTTTTTGATATAATAAAAAGAATATTTCGAAGTATTAAAAATTAATTTTTTTATTAAATTTATCCAGGTAATTGAAAAATAACCCAAGGATTTATTACATTTCTTATTTAATAAATTTCAATAAAGGTAAATTTAAAGGTAGTAACTTATTGGATTTTGTTCAGGATTGGAACACTTTCCAAGAATTTTAATTCTCAGAAAATTATAATCGTGCTAGCTCACAAAATCGTGAACAATGATTCCGAAATTTTTCGATCATTCTAAAACTTTTGCTTGCGAACGTCTTGTAATGTTTAACTAGTCTCCGCATAGCAACGACGGTTGTAATTCTCCAACGTTCTAAAGCTTACTTTCCTAGAATTCTCGAATCTTCTGAAACTTTAGTCTCGAAGTTCTGTACAAATGCCCGCATAGCAATACCTGTCCATTGTTTGCAGCTAACTAAACTATCGCGCAGATATAAAGCAAGCTCGCGACAAGACAAGGCTCTCTCTCTCTCTCTCTTAGTGAAGCCGGCATGGCTGGGAACACGCTCTGTCTTAGCAGGATCACCATGGAACAGTCGCTCTCTATCAGCAGAGACGCCACGCAGTGAACACGCCTTTCGCTTAGTGTACGTATTCAACGGGCTACTATTGTACAAAATGTATTCGCCGTTCCGGCTTGTTTTACCAAGATCGAGTCGAAGGATACAAATTGATGCGGTTGACAACTCAGAGATCACGGGTGTTGTGTGATAGCGATGAGAGGTTACAAGTGGAAGGGATATTATAATAATACAATATAAATGTGGCTGATTTATGCTGTTTATTCTGCTATTTATTCGATGACAAGACTTGACTAGTATTACTATTATTAATTATTGAAATAACTCTTGGGGTGGATTAATGTGTTTGCGGTGGTAAACGTATACTCATCTATGCAGCGTGATGGTTTGAATATGAGCGCAGAATGGCGCAAAGTTTGATTCGTCGACACTCACGCTGTTTGGATGCGCAAGTGGATAATTTAGGTTATGGTTGTTATGTAGTGCGACACATATAACTGTTGTTACTTGAGAGATATACTCGTAACGTAGCAAGCGTACCTTGTCCGGATATTGGCGTACTGCAATAAATTCAAATGGAAATAAGTGTTTGAAGGGCTTTTACCTCTTGAAGGATACTGCTACTTGTTGTGTCTTCTGCGAGCGTTGAATGGCACGCTGTAGATTCATAAGCGTCAGACTTTGAACTAAGGTGAGGGTAAGGCCGGCAAGTCTCGCATCAGTTGATTGGAATTATTCCGCACTGTCTCTCTGGTGAGAGCCTCTTCTTCTTTGGTTGATTGTCGATGACGTATTCTGAATCTTAAGTTTTATTTGATTGTTGTAGTGGTGCTACTACTTATGAAGACTAATCGTCGACTTGTCTTCGGACGCCCTTAGGTAGATATGTCTTCTTGAACTGCATTAGTGGGCATACGGGGATATGTCATCGTTCTTCTAGGACGTGTCTTGACTGTTGTCTTGAACTGCGTTAATGGACTTGTACTTGACACTAATAAGTACTATATCCAGAGTGTTTGAATCTTGAAAAATGCGCCCCTTAAATACATTTGCTGACCATGAACTTCACTTGAACTCCTTCTCTTATTTTTCGTCCAATCAGAGACTCCTCCCTTACAGAGCGAGGGCAGTGCCTTTTGTGGCTTCATAGTTAATTAAGGGCTTAGTCATCTTTTGGTCTTCACAGCAAGAAGAGCTCCCGTTGCCGCTGACGCATCTGGCGACAGCATGACTACTTGTCGACAGCGGGAGGGGGGTGGTCCGCTAGTACATACTGCTTCAAGTAGTTACCGAGCAGAGCGAATTCGTACAGATGCCTAATGAGTGGGTTTTTCCCGTGTTTATTGTATTGTTTTTCCAGATGTTTTATGACACTATTGCTAGATGGTTGCGAGCAAGAAAGTTTTAAAATCTGAACACAAATTTACGATGTTGTTTTGCCAGATGTTATATTGCATTGAAAAAAGGTCTCGCAATCTCAAACAACTGTTATCTAATTCGTCAAAGAGAGAATATGCTGTTACTATAACTGTTACTGCAGTCTGTCGCTGCATTGTGGATCAAGGCGCACTTTCTATTACGGGGGTTGCCGCAATACTTGCTTGAGCTACCTAGGAGGAAATACGCTGTACTGCAAGACGTCACTGCTTTATTACTGCATTCTGGATCAAGACGCTACAACTGCTGTGCTACAAGACGCCACAACTGTTGTACTACATCTGTATTAAGATGTCACTACTTCTATTACTGCATTCTTGATCAAGGCGCTACAAATTCTATATTACTGCTGCATCAAGACGTCACTACATTATGTGCTGTATCTGAATTATAACACCAACACGTGGTACTATACAACCTCTACATAGTACTATACAACCTCCAACCTCGACTTATAGTCCATGCTACCATCACGTGTAAAACCACTAAGGAACGGCAAAATCTCAACGATTCTCACCATCAACGTAGAATCATAATTGTGTATTTGTAAATTCAAACTCAATAAATAGCACGAAAAGCAATTGTGTTGATTACTGAATTGAAGCATTAACCTCTCACTTATTCACACTGTTCCACCAGTAAAATGGTGAACATGGTCTAATCCAATTATCTTGGTCCTTCGACCACCGCATGACTGGAATTCCGAACAGACTCTTTAGCCTTAATAGTTTTAGCTGTTATTACAATATTTCTTATATTAATTAATAGTAACATCGTTAACTGTGTGCGTAGAAGGAGCTTACACAATATTATACTTTGATAGCACTGAATTTACTTTGAAATAGATATAAACACTTGCAATATCGGGCTTGTTACCCAAATTTAAAAGAAACCAGTATCTCCGCTATCTGCGAGAGATTTAATCGATATAATTACCATGAGAAGAGTGAAACTATCGTAATAATCGAAAATTAAAAAAAAAGAAAAAGAAAAAACGTAGAACCCCGAATATTTCGCTCTCTAAATATTCTCAATCGCAACTTATCGTTATACTTATCTTTACGGGCTAACATTTGATGCAATAAGAATTCCATTCTGATCGATACTAAATATTAAAGTACTTATGTCCTTGGCCTACTTCTATGAAATTCCGCTACACATAAATGTATTTGGAGGCTGAGGATATTATTCCAAATAGAATAATTTATGTTGTATGTTAATAAAATTTTTCTAAAAAATAATATAATAAAACATTCAATTTAATAGGTAACAAAAATTGTAAATGTTTTTACAAAAATGAAAGTGCTGTTCGGGATTTAAGGAGATTCCAAGACTATAAGCACTCGGCATCGCTAGTCCCTTTAGCTCTCAAGTTTCTGTAAACACTTGGGTACGAGAATTTACGTGTACTTATTATGTTTTAGTTTCAAATAAGCTACAATGTTTGTATGATCTTCGAGTAGTCACGTCGCTTGGATTTCACCAAATTTCTTAAGCCTTGTTTTTTCTTAGAATTCTCGAAACTGATAGAGTTTTCTTTCTGCGCCTCATTAGGATTCCAGTATGGCAACAACAATGCTTTGTTGCTAGCTAAGTAAGCTGCCACGCGGATATAAGGATTTAAAGGCACCCCTCATTGTGTGACAAGCACCAAGCCGCGAAAGGTACATTTCTCATATGTACCTCCACGTGGCATTGCACAAAGAAGTACCACAGATTTACAACCTCTTACTTTCTGTGTAATAATTTACCACCAAGCACACTATGTCAAGAGAATCTGGAGATTTACGACCTCCTACCTCTACATGTAGTGCATACTAACGCCACATGGTAAGTACCACGGAACTGCAAGATCTCACAAGACTTTCAACACCCTCTTAGAATCATTATTATTATGTAGTTTGTAAAATAAAAGGCAGTAAACAGCCTGATAAGTAAATCTATGTAATTATTGAATAAATGCGCCACCCCTTCCACTTTCCTGCAATCCTCCCACTAAAACATTTGGTAGCTTAGTCTATTTCTAGACAGGTACATTATTATATAAATTAGTGAAATATATTACTAATATCAGTACTGCTTAAGGGGTACGTACATAATACTTTAAACAATTAGCAATTTAATTTTCTTTTCATGCATGAGTAGACAAAGTATACATATGATGTTATCTTACCTGAATTAAATGAAACGCAATATTTGCAACTGAATTAAATATAATAGTAATGAAATTATATAAATTGGTTTTTGTAATACAATATTTAAATTGATTTTTTTACTTTTCTTTAAAATTTATTTAAAGTCCATTATGATCAAATAAAAAAATTTTGTTTTGGAATTATCAAAAGCTAATTTTATAAATTATAATTAAATAAGTATCAAGTCAATTTTATGATTAATAATTTATTTAAAAAATTGGCAATTCTTTAACAAATTTTAATTCTTTCATATAATTGCTTAGGTTACACAAGTTTAAATATTTGGATTATGATTTCTATTACTTGAACAATACATTACAAGAATATTAAATCTACATTTGTTAATTTTGTAAAGTATTACTAATTGTTCAACCTTCTAAACCAATTATATCATACTTATTTGTAAAATTAATATATGAATTTAAAGAAGACAATCAGTAAGCACAACTATCTATGAAAAGGAAATTATTTTATCAATAATATATTCAGCATAATTGATGAAATAAAATATTTAATGATTCTTTTTAAATATATTGATCTCTGCCATCTAGTGTCAAATTAAAGTATTTAGAACGAATATCAGTAAACGGTAAAATCATAAAAAAAAAATTTATTTATATCTATGTAAATAATTAAATTATTTTAATTTTCATTTGTATATTTAGCAATATACGTATTTTTAATTTGTTCTGTATTGATATTTCTTTATTAAATAGAAAAACAATATCAACCTCTTCTACAAATGCATGGAGTTTAAGGTAATTTTATATAATATAGATTCCTATACATAGATATTTCTATATTTATTTTTCATCCATTATTAAGTATTAAAATTTCTCACCTTTAAGCATATCACATTTGTTACTGTTATATATTATCAAGACGATTTCCTTAACGAATAGAAAAATTTATCGCTAAGTAAAGTAGTATTTTGTTTAATTCTTCCTTCTTATATAAAGTATTTCATATTTTTTACAATACTAATTCTTTTTAATTTTTAATCTAACTAACTGAATTTCTGTTGCTGTAAATGTATAAAACATTATGTATTAAATATAAAAAAATCAATATCCGTTATCTGTACTATGTGTCAAACAGTTTAAAATATATTTAAAGTAAGAAAATGACGCCATGTACCAAGCCAATAATTTTTAATTAATAAATCTCAATTTTCTATTAAAATTTTTAGTTGGAATATAGAAATTTATTATATATTAATATAACTAGTAATAAATATATTTTGTTATTTCAAGAAATATTATTTATAACAAATATTGATATTTTTATAAGCCTGTAATCAACAAAAATTGGAAAGATATATACCTACACAATTTTAATATGGTTACACGTATTTATATGACTATGAATGTTATTTAAAAATAAAACAAACATTAAATCATGTAAAATACCATTTATATTTAATGTATTCGGTCAAAAATTTTGATAAATTTAATGCGGAAAGTAATTTAAGTTAATTTGAAATCAATAGTTTAATATAATTTTATCATCGTAAAAGAATGTAATTCAATAGCAAATGTATGAGCCAATAACTAATTTTTCAAAAGATTTAGTATATATATATATATATATATATATATATTAAAATATAGAAGTCATAATCTACTATGAATCTTATTTATATATAATACATTAAAGAATATAATATCAAACTTATATTATACGTGAGATTATTTTATTATAAGACCAAGTAATAAAATAGGTCATGAGAAAGGTATAAAGAAATGTGATAAAAAAAAGCGCAGTCTCGTCAATTTTTTGTAATTTATAATGGTAAATTTTTTTCTCATCTTACAGTATTTGAACAGTTATATTAATATTTTAATTAAATTCCAATTAATTTTTATACAAACAAAAAAGGTGAGTTACACTCGTCACGAAATAACGTGCAAACCCTGCCACCTTCATTCGAATACATCGAAGAAAAAGCAGACTCACTTCAAAATTTACCCGAAAATTTAATTTCATTCCCCAGTTGATTAATCGACAATTTAGCCAAGATTCCATTACTTTTGTATGGTTATCTGTGCCCCTTCCTCTTATTCAATTACATTGTTTTCTTTCTTTTCTTAGTTCTTCTCACATACCATTATCACACGCTCCATTCAATGTTTATATCCGTAATTCTCTTTCTCATCTCAACGTAACTTTTAATAAATGTAAAAAATACGATCTCCGTTATATGTATTTTCAAAATACAAATTCGCTAGTTTTTAAGCACAACTTGCATACGATAGCGTGGATTTCCTTCATCTTAGACATTTTCTATCCATCGGTTTCCTATATCTTTCTACCTCTTTTACACTACACCACCGCTTTCGATACTTCCACATCTCGACATTTTTAACATAAACATTGTCATCTTGCATCTTTAAAAATACATACATGTTCGAATAAAAGAAAGTGGTAACAAATATCCACACTATACAGTTATATTTATTTTTTAAATGTTCTCTCTCTATAAGTCAGGTCTAAGATAATCATTATTTTGTGTTAAAACGAACGAATATATCGAAAAAAGCATAACTTTTGGCGAGTTTTAACAAAATAAAGGAATTACTTAATCATAGATATAAAGTAAAATGAAGCGCCGTTCTCTTAGATATATTCAAACGTGCAATCAAGATAAGAAACATCGGGGATGTTGATTTGGAATTGCACGCGATACAGTGACATTCGACTTTTAAGCGCAAAATGCTCATAGCAGATGCAACGCAATTTCTTACAATGTCGATTAATTATAGGAATGTTACGCAACATACAATTACGAACAGGCCAATACAATGTTAATAAAAGGGACCGTCCTAGATAAGGAAAAAAACAGACAAGCTACACTTTAAATTTGTCTAAAGCAAATGATCGCGAAAAACATTCTTTATTTTTACTTTTAGATTACTTTTTTGTTTTTCATTTCTCATCTTTTTTCTAAATGTATCCTGCTCTATGCCATTTTACATTAAGTATACGTTTCCACTTACAGCTGGCTTCACAACTCGTTATATTTCTCATTTATTTTTTAAACTTCTTAGCCAATCATTTTCCATTTTGTAATTGAGAAAATTGAAGATTTCTTTTTTATTTAGTTCCCACAAATTTTTGTTCTTAATCATCGCATTGCGGGGCAACGGGATTCCGGGGCCATTATAATTAAAACAAGCATGTTTTCTTAACTTTATATGTTTTGTATATATAATATATATTTCTCGCATAGCGCGCGCTCGCATTCTCGTATGATAACATTTTTCTTTTCTATATATTTGTACGACACATCTCACGTGCGTCGCGTGTAAGAGGAATTTGTGAAGTTCGGATGGGGAGGGAGGTTTTCGATAAATTTGGATATACAATATATGAGCGATTATGTTAAAACTTCGCGTCCAGCGCATATAGAAAACATAAATATTAAATAAATATATATAACCGGTTCTATATACATTCTAATTGATGATTAAGCAGAATATGAGCGGAAAGAGCCCTATTTATGTGTTCACATTTAAAAATTAAAGAAAATAAAAACAAAGAAATTTAAGGCATAATTGAAAAATGTCTAACAATGTTATATTATCATTTTTTTGTAAATACGTTGGTTTCAGAAAAACGAAAATTTAATACTTCATACTTACCTATTTAACGGAATATGCATTAAATTTATAACGTATTTATTTGAATAAAAAAAATATTATAAATCATTGAACAGTGTAAATCTGTGTATTTACGTGGATGCAATTACTGAATTAGAGCGGTTTCGTATACTTATTGAAAGAGTACATATTGTGGGTGATGCGTATGTGAAGTCTATTTTCGAGTCCAATAAGAAATCGTTGCTTACGTTGAAAATAAAGAAATATTAGTATGTCATGAAATGAAATGATAATTAAGGGATATCGAAATGAAAGATCGTTGCAAAGGATTTGTTTGATGGAAAATGTGAGCATAAGCGTTTTAATAGAAGATCTAAATCGATCGAGCATTGTATCGTCTTTAATTGGATCTTATATTTTGATTATTTCATAATATAATTTCTGTTGTTTTCATTCGTCTTAAAAACGTGCGCTTTGCATTCACGCTGCTATTCGATAGCAATATTTCCAAAAAATACAACAAATTAAATGCTGTGGTAATTATACATTAATATTTTTAAATGGATCGAAGAAATTCGGTACTGGACATGGACTTTTCTTTTCCGTCATACTCACTTAACTATTGCATCGCCTCATGATTTATTTATTGTAAACAATGGTTATTTATCATTATTCTTTCATACTATGTTACTTAACGACTATTATACTTTGTAGTTTGTACTTGATTTTCAATTATACCTGAGAGAAGGGTTCGCACGGACGAGCACGAACGATAAACTTCGTGCTACGTTCACATCGCACTCTCAATTTTATCTATTTTCGTTTTTATTATTCATCTAGCTTCATTATCGTAAGTATTATAATAATAATCGTCAATATTCTTTTAGTTATTATTAATAATCATTGTCATTACCATTATTACTATAAATATTGTTATTGATATTATTATTATTAACTATTATCTACTCATTCATATCTATTCATTATTTAACTTTTGACTTTTGCATTAAGCAATGTATATAATTAAACGCCAACGTGGTATTGATAGAATATCACCGTTTATCACCGTGAGATATCAATCGTAAATTATTTTACTTTAATAATTCGTAAGATACCGCTGCGTTTCTTTATATTTATTTATGTGATATCAATACGTGTAAAATTATTTATAGAGATGTCGTATGCTTCGTCGGCTCACCCTGTATGTAGTAATTATTTCAATTTTCTTATTTATTTTTCTCTTTACGTGAGGTAGCATTTGTACTCGTCTATTTGAATTATCATATCGTTTTATTGGCATTGATTTACTAATTTATTTTATATTTATTCAATACAAGTGTGTCATCAATAATTTTATATACGTGCCAATTAAATGGGGTTCCTTTCCAATTATAATGTTTCAATAATTAATTCAATAATTAATACGTAAAAACTTTTTTACAATGCAGTTTTCAATATACAGTAATTTAATAAAGAATGACTAATCATCCCCGAAAAACTGCAATAAACTCAGCAACTGACAATGCATAACACAAAAAGAGTATTAATAAGACCAATAATTATTTCAATAATTGTAATTATAACTATAATAAAGAGTACATTCTTATAATAAAGTGCATTTATAAGCGAAATGAAAAAGCATTGAAAAAAGAGGTAATGTACATTATATAATAGAGACCCATTTAATGGCGTGAAAAATCAAGCAAACGACCGTACTCTTCGATTATTTTTCTCATTTTACAATAATGTTAATTACAATACCTACATAGATAGATAAGTCATAATATAACATTTTTATCTCGCAAATATGATCTTAATATTCTCCTACATTGTTTTTTAAACATTAGCATTATTTTGTACTTTGAATCAGCGATCCGCTAATCGCCGGTGCTATTTTTCTTTTTATTTGCCCCGCAATTAAACCCGTCGCAACTCCGCGCTGCTCTAATCAAATTATTTACTTTCCCATTCGCTATTATAAACATTATGAATTACACTATTACAATACAGGTTTAGCGTCTATGCATTTACATACCACGTAAAAAATGTATGTTAGTATGCACTATTTATGAAATGATGAGTTAACTTTTTTATTTTGCTCCTCAAGAGAATTGTTCTGACCGAACATTAATTAATCTGATTTTTAATTCAACTCCATCATTATATTTATATATTTATTCAGATAATATTTAGCTGTAAGAAAAGTATTTATATTTAACTTTGATAGATAAATAATAATTTATTTTGTATGTGAATAAATCACAAATGAGCGAATGTAGATTACGGTACAAATTCACGTTCTGTGCATTATTCGATCCTGTGTATACATACTTTAACTGTCGAGCGCTACACAGACCAGCTTTAAATTTATACCATTTTTCTTAACTAGTGTGTGTATCTAAAATGATTTAAAACAGAATATATGTAATTTGTATATGTGCGTATGTGTCTGAGAGTGGGAATCAGTGATAATTTCAGTAATGAGTAAGCGTGAAGTTCGCACAGTGATGACATCAATTATTTAAATATTATTAGAACTCGTTCTAAAAATTTAATATCTTTTATTAATTCTTTTATTCACATAAATATTGTTCAGCTTAAACTTTTTTGCTTTTCGATCCGCTAATATACGTCGATTTTTACCATTAGACTGTGTATTTGTATCAACACTATCCTCGGTTTCATTAAAAATTTGAAAATCTTTTTATATTCTATGGACTGAATTTTATTCATGAATTACGTGCCTTTTTTATTTTTTTAGAAGCTTCGCGCGCAATTGTCTATTTATTTTATTCAAGAGGAGGTTTTTCGATACGTTTAACGATATCAAACAATATATAGGACCTTAAAAGTAAAGAACATGTTTTTGCCTAACGAAACGCACGCGCGTCGATGATGCTGCAAGAGCTCTAGCAGTCAAATAAGCTTTCAATCTTCGACCAACGAATCCAATTCAAACAACATACTACCTGTTTTCAGTATAAATACTATTCATTTAAATATTTCAATTGTGTTCAATATAATTGTCTATATTTTTCATTGTAATAAATTTTACTACTTTAAATACATATAAATTTGCATGATACATGCAATTTTGATATTTTTGATATATGTAGAATAATATCTAATCAAGCTGAATTGTAATCATAAAAAAATTAAGTACCACTCGAAGTACTATCGATATCTAAATAAAACCATACTAAGATAGAAAATATTAATTCTATCAATGATAATTCAATTAACTACAATTGAAGTAGTCATTGATCAAAATGTTTTTCAATGATTCTTATTGAAAAGGATATCACCATATGTATAGGTGTTTAACTTATTTAGGTGAAAAGTTATTTCCATAAAAAATTATAAGACAAGAATATGCAAGAAAAGAAATATTAAAATTAATTAAACTCAGACAAATTACCTAAGTAATTTTGTAAAATTGAATTGTTGAAAAAATTATAAATTACCTTTCAATTAATTTAAGAAAAATTAGAACCGAAATTATACGGTTTTATGAACCGGTTATGAATGTTTAAATGGTCATATTTGGATTCATTGGTTTGAACAGAAGAAGTTGATTTGTGCCAGCAACTCTACAATGTGTCACATTACATTTATTAAGAGGATTTTCAATCCATTCGAAACACAGATTATATAAACAACATGCAACATATTATCCTATAGCGTATTACAATGCTTGCTATTATCAAGCTCTGGATACACTAATACCCACTCCTATTATTATTATCTCCATAAATTATGTCATGAAGACTTTCTTCATTTACTTTCTCTTTCGTGTGTGTATTTACTGATTTATATATAAATGTAAATATATACATAGGCGAGGGTACGTACGCGCGCATATATTTACTTTTCGCTACGCGTATGCACGCAGTACCTCAATACAACACCTCCGTAAAACCGGGATAGGCTTTGGTGTGCAATTGGCCGAGCCGGACGATTTCAAAATTACTCAAGTTTTGAATTTTCGAATGTAATTAACCGCCGGAACTATAATTTTTTAATTTCCACACTATTCTAGTTTTAAAAACTAGATACTTTTTGCAATTTGCAAATTCTATCTGTCCTCATCCAGCCCTGCACAAATAAAACATCGTGTGATTTTTCCCTCGAATCGCTTACGTGTTTTCTTACTAATGCTTTCATTTATCCTTTCAACTAATTAACAAAAACAGAAGTAGTAAACCAACAAACACACTCGGTTTCGCAATGACAAACATACATAAATGCAAGTGCTTTTGTGTTTGTATATGTTTGTATTTTTATTTATAGGTACTGACGAATATCTTTCTACCAAGACATTTTTATTATTTGCTTATCATTTACTTCAACCTGTGAACAAAAAGAAAAATAGAAAACAACAAACGCGATTTTTTCTTTTTTATATATATGACAACATACTTCTATACGTTTAAATTATTAACTCTTCATCCAGAATTTTTTTTTTAGATTTTTTACTGCAACTTTTTACTGAAAATTTCTATTGTACTAACTTATTCAAATATAAGCACGAAATAAGAATAAACAGAAATATTTTTGTCTCCTTAGCAAATCGTACTACCAAATTATTTTTTTCACATATACATTTACAATATAACTATACACATACGTCTCAATGGTCTTGTCGCGTTTTTCCTACTCTCCATGCAATAATTATTATAACTTTATATACTGGTAATAATATTTTATATAAATAATCCATATGTGTGTGCATGCTGTATATATGTCTTATATGATATATATGTACGTATGATATATATCACACATATACACATATACACATATAGGTATATATCATTTGCTTTACTTAATCATCTCTATACATCCATTCATATGTCTAGTTTTACATTCGTTTTATTTAGATTTTTTCAAAATTACTTATCATTTCCAACGCAGACATTCAAGAAATTTTTATCTTGATATATAATTTCAAACACGTCATGCACAATTACAAAAAGACATGTTATCTCTTAAATATTTTAGATATATTATATGTAGAGTATGAGCGCAAATCTAGAAAATGTGTCGATCCAATCTATTTATTTTTTAAAGCTCTTAAATTCAACTATAATTTATTGTTAAATACAAAAATGTCAATACACTTATTAAAGTGCTAAATTTTTTTGTATTTATTATAAATATTTTTTAAAGTATAAATCTATATACAAATCAGTGAAAATTTTTTTTTTAAAAGCACAAAAATCCTTTGGGATTCTTAATATTATCGACACATTTCCAGAGAGAGAAAAAGTTTTCGCGAATTATTTCGTGTACACTATAATTTAACGCCATATAATATTACAGAAAATAAATGACAAATGAGACAATTCCTTACCTCATATGGTAACTTAACAAACTTAAATAAAAAAAATAGAGAAAAATATGAATTTTCAGTCGTACTGAAAAAATTACATATGATACGATTTTATCTCCGCTCAGCAGAGACACAACGCGTCTGAAAAATGAAAAAATATTTTTTTTATATTATGTAAATAGAATATGTTTTTAATTCATCCTACAAAAGTTATGCAAAACAAGTAAAAGAAAATTTATATACAAACTATAATAGTACTGCGTCCTCGTTTAGTATAGTGTCTTTGTGCACTTTTCTCTCCCACTTTTTTTATTATCTACAATCATATATTTTGTGTTTTCATATTTGTTTATATGTATATAACTTTCTATCGAATTTTTCAAATATAGTATTGTTAATTTTCGAGGTACACCGGCAATGGTAAACAACCCTGAAAATATCAACCCAAATCTAATCAGCCCTTTAACTTATTTTTTTCTTCCCACTTTTTTCCTTATCGTACACCATATTTTTTCATGAAATATTATCTCATTCAAATTATTATATACTGTTGCACTTTGACGCAGTGCTTAAACTTATAATTAATTTTTTTTTCATCTTTAAGCAAAATTTTTTTCTATAGATATAATTTTTCACTTATACATATGTATACAATCAAAATTCTAATTTTATTTTTCAATTAGTTTTCATCATAAAAATAGTGCAACGTCATTCATTCGTATCTTGATTTCTCACGCACACAATTTTACGTCTATATTTTTCTATTGCGAATACAATTTTAACTTCATTTTATTAATGTGTGATCTTTTTCACATTTTTTCTCGTATTTCTATAAAATATTAAATAAAAAAATTTATTTTATCGTAATAACATATTTATTCTGTTTTTTATTGCAATTGAATGAAATTCAAGCCTAGTGAAAAAATCTATTTTTATTTTCTTGTTGCAAACAATTGTAATAATAAGTTGATAATTTATTATTTGTTTCTAATTTACTACTACTATTAATTAATAATAGTATAGGAATTATGAATTTTATGATATATGTTTCTTAAACCAAAGCTAATAGATGTAAAAATGCAAAAATAAAATTCTCCCTAATAAACTATTCTTGTCTAAAGTAAATAATTATTTAATACCTAGTTTCCATTGAAGTAGTGATCTATCATCTCATTTAAGTGAAATAACTATTTTAACTAGGAAGTATTGAAATGATGTATAACTGAAAATAAAGCGTTGAAAGTAAATATAAAA
Source organism: Ceratosolen solmsi marchali (assembly GCF_000503995.2). Taxonomy (NCBI): domain Eukaryota; kingdom Metazoa; phylum Arthropoda; class Insecta; order Hymenoptera; family Agaonidae; genus Ceratosolen; species Ceratosolen solmsi. The sequence continues at coordinate 383,153 of NW_011948447.1, read as the reverse complement.
TGAAGACACTTCCTTCATAATAATTACGTATCTAAATCTTAATAAACCATATGTACACATGTTCAAATGTACGATTGCATGCTTACAAATATGTAATTAATGCGAATATATATATCTTGGTTGTAGGTATTTGAATACATTAAAATATTACTATTAGTTGAAAAGGCTGTGAGGTAGCAAGTTTTATACTTTTGGTAAATTCATGCAAATATACGTGCATATTAGTTTATGATTTTTAGTCTGGTTATTGATTATTATCGATCCGTTTAATATCTATCATTTGTATTTACTTATACCGTTTGTTTACTTCATTGTAACTCATTCTGTTTAAACGATACTGTCTTGGATGTATAAAATGCCTCTCATAATCTCTGGTTTTAATATTAATAAACATTAAATAAATATCTATTGCCTATTGTATTTGATATAAACAACATTTTAGTATTATAGGCATATCGTTGTGAGATAACTATAATAATACACTATTAATTGTTCTGTAACAAAAACTATCTTGAACTATTATATTAAAAATAATTAGGAGAAAAAATTTGTTTTAAAAATTTGTAAATACTGCAACAATTAATATCGCCATACTATACTGACTAGAAGTATCCCTAATTATTTAAGCTTCCAATCCAGTAAGATTCAATTGTCTTCCAATTGAGTTTAAGGTGGTCGAGTACTTAACTTTGACATTATAACATTATACAATTGGCATTGACATCTATAATTCCTGATATTGTTAAAAAATAAAACAAAATCAATCATCGCGATGTTAAAAATATAATTTTAAGTTTATATTTAAATTAAATGTGTGTAAATGACTGCTTATAAAAGCAAATCTTTTTAAAATATACAACGTACTGTATGAGTACTGAAAAATAAAGTTTTGTACTTATTAGTATTTGTACTCTGTTAATTCATTTGAAGCAAATGAATACAAAATTTATGATGATAAGAATGAATACACTTGACTTTAAAAATTGTTTAATGTATTTTTTCAAGAGAAAATGAAGAAATCAAAGACAACAATAGTAGTTATAATATTAATGGCACTCTCTCCCGGTGTGAAAACGGCACTGTGACTGGATACTTCATGAAATTTTTAATTTGTCATATCCTGATTCTATTTCATTTTAAACTATTTCTTCTCTTATCATCATATTTGACGACCAGGCGGCAACTATGTTTAATTATATTATTTATGTATTTCACTTATTTATTAATATACCTATAAAAATCGCGTTTTACTATTGCTTCGGACAAAAATCCGATATTTTCTTAAACACTGTAAATAGTTAACAAAATGATATTGATTGTTTTGCTCTGCAAATAAATGCATATGTAATCCTGACGCGTCACAATTGCCGCTATTGCATTTTCCTATTTTTTCTTTATTTAGTGAAGTCTCGTGAAGAAGGCGCAAAATCATCCTCATTTGTTAAAGATAAGAAGATAGCATACATACAATTAAATACATTTCTCTATGTATATACGTATATACGTACGTATTTATGTGTATATATATATATATATATATATATATATATATATATATATATATGTATGTATATATAATTTATTTTAAAAGTGCAGGCTTAGTATGTATAAAAATATTTGCATCAATTATAAATCGTTGCGTATCCCGCTCAGGGGCAGAAAATTACGTACAAAAGGCGCCCTGTATATTTTTCGCATTTTACTAACTATATCGTTCTCTATTGCACGTACGGAATCAATCGATATATAAATATTGCAGTCTTAATTATGATGCACCGCAAATATCCTTCACGAAAGTTCAAGCGGCAATTATGCGCGATTATCGTTGATTCTTGTTTTATTTCTTCCTTGTTAATGTTCTTAAAATTCAATTATCATGCATATACTTTAGTAGTAGTAGTAGTAGTAGTAGTAGTAGTAGTAGTAGTAGTAGTAGTAGTAGTAGTAGTAGTAGTAGTAGTAGTAGTAGTAGTAGTAGTAGTAGTAGTAGTAGTAGTAGTAGTAGTAGTAGTAGTAGTAGTAGTAGTAGTAGTAGTAGTAGTAGTAGTAGTAGTAGTAGTAGTAGTAGTAGTAGTAGTAGTAGTAGTAGTAGTAGTAGTAGTAGTAGTAGTAGTAGTAGTAGTAGTAGTAGTAGTAGTAGTAGTAGTAGTAGTAGTAGTAGTAGTAGTAGTAGTAGTAGTAGTAGTAGTAGTAGTAGTAGTAGTAGTAGTAGTAGTAGTAGTAGTAGTAGTAGTAGTAGTAGTTTGGCACTGTGCATAAGAGGCATTTCCTTACTTTGACTTATAAACTTAAATTCTATGTATAGTCTTGTAAAAATAACATTACGGCAAATTATGGGCTTATTGGCTCAATAGACTCAGTTTCAACAGTTATTATCAATATGATCATTTATCAGCCTATCGCAGTTCAGTTTAGTTTAATTCTTTAATCTTGTAGACGTCGATATATTTTTTTAAAACTATTTCCTCTTCGTTATAAACTATAGTCTTTGTATTTATTGCGGTAACGATAAATTATCAATTCTCTTTTAAATCTTCTGTTTATAAAAGGGTAATCATTGAATAGAATGGGTGTAAAGATCGTTTTCGTACCTCCGACGCACGTCACAAACAAATGTGCATTATCACTCCTCGTACGTTATCCAAGTTTTAGATTGTATTAATTAGTACTCTTATATTATAATCATCATTGATATGCACACAGTTTGATGATAGATCTATGTTTTTCAAGCTTTATGTAATATTTATGCTAGTTCTATACATCTTTCTCAGTGGCGCTCGGCAACGTCCTTACGACCTCTGACTTTGGATAAACAACCACTCTACTCCGTCTTCTACTTTTTAACTCTCAGCACGACTTCTTGGGAGTTAGAATTTATAAGAATGGTGGTGGTGAGAGGACATATGTTCTCTGCGATACTTTATTAAATGGTTTAATCTTTACTCTCGACCGTTGCACTTTTATTGACTAGTTTTATGTAATTCTCGCTGCGAGAGTTGGCTCGCACACCATGTATAGATTTGTGGGAAGATTAAGGCTAGGGAGGATATACAGGAAGTCAAATTAGTCTGCATCTGTGTGTACATATGTGTATATGAGCCTGTGTAGATGAGAATGTAGATGGATGGATAGCGGGTCACTTGGCTCGCGACGCTTTCGAAGCGATGCTCGTTATGCTGCCAGCGCGCCTCCCGCGGACTCCCAGCTACTGTTGCACAGCATCCGGTACTGAATGATTAGCCTGTTGAAGGGCTTTTAGGCTCAGTTCAGGCTTGTGTTCCCGGGCAATGTGCCGACGTACGGTATTGTTCCGCGTAAAAGTGCGCGAACAGAAAGGACACGGTACGCGGATACCCTGATGCCGCTGACGAATATGTGCCCGCAGGTTCGTTTCATAGCCATAAAGCCTCTCGCAGAACGGACACTTCAGCTTCTTCCCTGAAATAAAGCAAATACATTACTTGTGATTTATTCGAAATTATATAGAATTTACTCTATCTATTTCTTTAGCTCAAATCTTACGCTCCATATTATTAAAAGCTGACCAGCTTCTTTAAATTCTTCATAGCTCCAAATCATCATGTTGTGAATAAAAAAGCTAAAAAATATTGAATAGTTCAAAAATGAAAATCTGCACCGACTATTTAAATTTTAAGTATCGATACTCATGTGAATATATGACTGAAACATTTTATTCACTTATAAACTAGTTATATTTGTAAATACATCAATTCAATAAAAAAATTAATGTACACGTCTTGTTTTAAACGTTAAATTACTTTTTAATTAATTTTTTAATTTAAAATCACATATAGTAAGAATTCTCAATGTGGCTGATCAATTCACACTAATGGAGCTTAAGGAATATATTAAATTAACATTTAAACATAACTCGAAAAATCGACAATTTATCTCAAAAAAGGATCTGAAAAAGGATTGATTTAATACAGGCAACCAACTACACATTAAAACATGCACACGCGCCATCGTCGTTAAGTTCCTTCACACTCCCAGCATCCACAGATGGAAGACCATGAAATGAAAAAGGCGTAGAAAATGCGTCACGAGCAAGGAGATAAATAGGTGTGTGAAATGTTTGAATTGTATGGAGGTAGGGGGGAAGAGTGAAGAATAGAACGAGAAGTAGTGGAAAAGATCAGAGGAGGGAATAAAGCGGGTGTGTAGGCAAAGAAGAGTGCGAGACATGTGCCGTTTGCGTGGCGCGTTTGCCGAAGCATTAGAAAGAACGCGGCTTTTGATTTCTCGCCTGCTGCAAGGCCAAGCAAAGTGCTTAATTTATTTCCAGCTGATGCGATTAAGTCATCAGCCGGAGTCTTACGCGCACTACAAGAAAAACGAATCTGCCTTCCCTTGACATTCCACCGCTGCCTAACATTGACGCGACCTCACAGAGAAGGCACACGTGCTGCAATGTCCAGGACCTTGCAGCACTCTTTGTTACCCGGTCATCATTTGGGATATAAAGTTTGCCGATTGGATAGATGAGAAATGTTAGGACGATTTTAGGCTCGCAATTTTCAAACGCTTAAATAAATACAGATATACAACAGCTTTGTCAAATAAATGACAGCTTTTACCTAATAATTAGTTTACATTCATTGTCATTCTAATATTAGTTCAAATTAATGTATTGCATAACAAGTGCTCCGCATCAAGACAAAAAAACAAAAATTATTTGGAACCACTCATATTACATTTCAAGGCTTCTCTAGCTTATTAATGGCATAAAATTATCTAGGGAAGATTAGGTCCATTATATATATATATAATTAATTTTTATTATTAATTTTAACGAATAATATTGCTAACTGTTATCGAATATAATAAATATTGAATGTATCAAATTTAATTTACCAACTAAAATTCAAGGGCAAGACTTGATATATCCAGATAAAGCTGAATTTCTTTTTTTAAGCTAGACTTATATATAAATGAAAGTGTATGCGTGTATACGTAAGCTAAATCAGACGAAAACGGGGATCAGTACGTTCGTGGTGATAATCTCAGTACACACACTATACCCTTGAGTAATCAAGCGTGAAGGATCCTACAGAATACAAAAGCAAATTATGATGTGCACCGTTAAAAAAAAAAGTTAATACGAACGAGTTCTTCGTACTCACGATGAAGCAAAGAGATAACGATTGCAAAAGAGGAGAAAATTATTACAAATTATTAAGCAAAAAACGACACATCATTATGAAACGGTATAATAAGGGTTTGAGACTGTAGAAAAAAATACCTATCCGAAAAAATTAACTTTCTGAAAATATACAGCAGATGCTGCTGTTCAGTACGTTAATCAAGACACTTTAGAATCTTGTCTTGATCATTTATATATTTCCTCATATTTTATTCTCGTTCTCATCGCCATAACTCTCACACTCGTGTTTCCATAAACACGTTTTTGAAATATTTCAAAGTTTGGAAAGCCAATAACACTTATCAATTATTGCTATTTAGTAAATATCAAAAGCCCTGTTCAATCCTACGTGTCAAGACTTTCAGATCAGTTTGTGATCATGATAATACCAAATTACAAATTAAAAAAATTAAAATAAATATAGATATAAAAAGGTAACAACAATTTTTCGTTGATAAAATTCGTTGATATAATGAAGTCGAAAAATATTATATAAAAAGTTCATAATAGTAATTATAGTCACTATATCGCATTAATAATAATATCAAAGAAGAAACACTCGAGATAACTGATTTTTCTAATGATTTTTCTAGTAGCCTGTATTTGAAAAAAGGATTTTCAGTACCAACCGAATTTAACAATATAAATTAATAATGAACTTAATAATTGTTAATGCGTATAAATACAAATAAAATAAAGGCATTAAAAAAGAAAGCATAAAAATCGGATTTTGCTCAAAAGATTATAAAATATAGTAAAACAAAAAACATTAGATATAGAAACAGAACGTCGAGCAAACACGTTTTGAAAGTTGACCTTCGCATCATCTCGAACTTCTCTCTCACCTCTGCCTGTCTCTCTCTCTCTCTCTCTCTCTCTCTCTCTCCCACACACACATACTCTCTCTCTCTCCCTCTCTCTCACTCACACAAGTTCTCGTACACACACACCAAAATAGCGAACAAGTCAAAAACAAAAGAACATGAGAGTAAAGGTTTAAATGTATTAATGACGAAGGGCTACAAAAGAGTTAGAATTACTGAAGGAGGACAAGAACGTGTTTACGCATATATGTATATATGTAAAACGACACACACCCAGGAATTCGCGTGGTCCCCCCATTGTGTGCGTAGAGGGTCACGAAGCAAGATACATATAAAACAACGCAGATAAAATGCGGGAGGACGGTAGAAATGAAAGATGGTGTAATGGTTCGCTAGAGGGGGAAATAGTAAGGTTAGATTACGAAACTGCTACAGTCAAGGTCTATATCCCATCTCCCTCACACACGTGCGCGCGCGTGCTCAGGCAAAAATTCTCTCACTCCTTCTTGTAACTCTGAAAATGTGATGACTGACTACTGAGCTCTTTTACGATTACACGCTTCTCCTTAGTTAGAAACCTGTTAACCACAAAGCGTATTTCTATTTTTCATATATAAATAGTTTTAAAAATATATCACTTTTTAAGTTAAATAAAAAAAAATTTATTTATAATCATATCCAAATTTAAAAACTTAAATGAAATATCTTCATATTATTCATAAAACGAATTAAATGAAATTACAAGATCTAATGCGATTAATAATAATTTAAAAACTTCGTTTGAATAATTACTTATTCATTATTAACAATCAATAATCAAGTATATTATCTTAATAAATAAATTTTATAATATCGTATTTCATAAACATATATTAATATTTTATGAAATCTTTTAAATTTTATATTTATAATTTTATATAACTTTTTCTTCGAACAATATAACAATACGTTGTAATTAGTTTTTCATATAGAAATAATTAGTTATAATACAAAAATTCAAATGTTTAAATAGTCAATTCTTACTATAATTTATTATTGTTATTAACAAAGTATCTTATTCTATCAACAATTACTACTTAATAATTTATTTAAATATGTTGTATTAAGTATCTTCACGTGCTAAAATTGAGGAACGAATCCATAAAAATCTAATAACAGAAAGTAATATAAAAGTTAGAAAACATAAAATACGCAATAAGAACGTGTGTTGTTGCTCAATCGTTGCATTTCCAGGAAATTAAGAAAGTTGTCATGGAGCGATCTATATAGCCCCCTCCCAAACTATTCAATCATAGCTTACATAAAATCTGCAGTAATGCTTATTTGTAGTCATACAGAATTTGTAAAAAAGAATGCCCGAATGAAAACTGTTTTTTTATCACCGCATTGGCGACTCTATCAACCAGACCTTGACCTATTTCGTCCATTAAAACGAAAAGAAATGTCGAAACTCACACTAATAGCAAGAGTATAAAGCCAAAAAGAAAGGAGGAAGCGAGTTAATCGCTCGTTCACAAGATATGCATGAGAAATCTAGTTGGATTCTTATGAAGGAAGTGCAAGATTATGCGAGAGAAGGTGGGGGCACAACGTACGCATGCGCAAAATGTGAGGGAAAATCAATGCGCAAGCTATGAAGCATCCTTAACTTAGACGAATTCAAAAGATTTGTACACTACGAGAAAACTCAAAAAAGGGATGAACACAATTTTGTGCCCACAAGGTGAGTTTGCCCTTGTTTTATTTTCTAACCTCGTTCATCAAAATTTTCGCATACATGATAGACAACAATGAGACATGACAATGGAGGAGAAGTAATGTGTGATCGTATCCACTATTATATTAATTTATTTGAATAGAAAAATTGAAAAAGAAAAAGAAAAAAAGAGGAAGAGTGCAAGTAAGCCTGAGATAATAAATTGTTGAGAATACTTTGATGTCAACGTTCTTTAATATCTTTAACTATAATTTTTAATCAGATCTAGGGACAATGAGAGCAATGCTTTAATTTACTTTTTTCTAATGTATATAATGCTGTATATCTTCGGAATATATGAAATTTTTTAATATTCGACAAATCACGTGTAGTACCACAGGAAGAGTAAAGCTGAACAAAATTCCAGAAGCAATTTAAACTAATTTTTTTATAATACCCTTTTTACTGCATCTACAGAGAAAAGAGAAGTATAAGTAATTTTTTTTATCTTGAATACTCATAAAAAAATTGTACACACGCATGAAAGTTGTTTATCTGAAAGAATGTATGAATATTAATAATTAACGTATTTCGTCCACCGTATTTTTTGTTTTATTTTCAATGCAGCTATTAAGTCACAGTACATTGCAAAAACTTTATTTTTTATAATAATTTAATTTTAATTTTTAGTAATAATCTCATAAGGATTAGAAAACTTTATAAGTTAGAAAATAATGACCTTCGTATCTATCAATTTTACAGCAATCTTCTAGGTCTATTTAAACATCTGGCTTTTTGAACCACTGATACGGTATATAAATACTTTGACTATAAATAAATCTTTTCTCTGATGTAATTTATATTTTACTCCTTTGCAAATCAGTCAATTTTCCTTATTATATTTACATTTTATATTTATTGACATCTCCAACTCTCATCGTCAATTACATATTTTTAAATAAAATACTTTGTTAAAGAATGATGTAAACTATGGCTTATTTAACTTGTAATTTTTAAAACTGAAAAACAAAAAAATAAATAAAGTTTATGTCTTGTAATAAATAAGTGCCTAATAATTTAATGAAAACTATTTTTATTTTTTTTCAAATAAATAGTGCATAACATTATTCAATAGTAGATATACTCTGATTAGTAGCTTAAATTTATATTATTTCTATAAATAGTTCTAAAAATTAATCAGCTAGAAAGTTTCAAGCAGTTACAATATTTCGAGCAAATTTTCACTTTTCACTCTATGATGATCGGTCTAATAAAAATACTTATAGTTTTCGTGTGAGAACGTGCATTTTTATGGCTGAAAGTTGCGCACGCTGAGAGAGAAAGAAAAAGAGAGAAAGTGACCGATACTGTAGGCGTCACCTCCTCGCGCCTGGATGGCTCAGCAGACGCATTTACAAACTCACGCGCGTGTACACATTGATCGCGCACACATGAATTGTTCATAGCCGCAAACGGCACGTGCACTCACACATGCACTAACGCTTACGTATGTGCACGCGTACTTCTTTCAGCACTTATATTATTTACTCTTTCTCTCTACTGTTTCTCCCACTACCAATTGCCTAGCTTTCTCTTTTCATATAACTTAAATTTTGTATGCCCTTCCAATAAACAATAAAAAATGTATGCGTAATTTGATTGCAAAAGGAAAGTTTGTCGTAGTTCCGTCAACCCTTCACTTCCACCCATTGCAAGTGTGTTTATTTTTCGGTACGTATTTCATTTATGCCTACATCATAAGATTATAAATTTACTAATTAATCATGTTACTCAGAACATCTACAGATGTATTCCAATTTTTCAATGTTTTCGTATTTTCATCAATTTATTATTCGTTTTTTCTTTGGCAACCATGTTTTAATATTTGTATCGATTCGTCAATAGGTGTAGGCTTCCCGCGCTGCCCCTGAGTAGGTGGTGCCCACTTACGGTCGCGTCCGAAAGCCTAAGCCATCTCATAACATAATCACATTGTACCTACAATTCTTGCAAATATAAAATTAGCATATTGTAAAATATAAAATGTAATGCAGGATATTGTATTCGTATCAAAAAACATAAGAAATGACAAAAAGAATGCTGCAAAAAGTACGACTGTAATATAATTGAAACTATGGAACTATTAAAATAAAATTTCAATTCTATGCGTAATACTAAATTTAATTCATGTTGAATACATAGCTTTATTATCTTCGTACGTAAAATTATGAGTTTTATGTCTATTTTAATTTTTGTTTTTCAATTTTGACTTCAAATAATTAAAATGTACATAGATAAATAAATCAAGTACATTTTGTTTATAGTTGAACTAAATTTATGAATACGTTTTATAAGTAATCATGAATTATTACTTCGAGAAGAAACTAATTTTATGTTTTAAAAAAAAGGTAAACCAAAATAAGAAAAATGAAATTGCTATGGCAAAGAAGTAAAGAAAAACAGAAAATAAAGCACTTGAAAGTACATAATTCCATTGCGTTATGTATTATACTGATAAAAATGTTGATTACATGAGATGACCTTGTGACGAAACCCGCGCTTAAGGTTATTACGTGAGCGTGATGTGTGTTCTATTCGTATATATGCACGAGCGTACGCAGGTGTGTATATATGAAAATTACTATACGATTTTAATTGAATAGTAATGGTTACAATTATTACTACATACGAATGTATGGCGCGAATTGAATGGTATGGTTTTTAATGTTTAGACTAAACTATTTGTTTTACAAATGTTTTACAAATGTTTTACAAATTCCATACTTATTTCGTTCATTCGATATACATTACCTCACATAGAATGCTTTAAATGATCAAAATGCTTCATTATAGGCGATATTAAACAGTCCTGCTATTTATTCAATTGGTTTAGTTTAGATGTATATTCAGAAACGTGTTTTTTACTTTTACAATGGAACAAGCCGACAGAATTTTAATTATATATGAATTTGTACACTATAACATTCTATATTAATACTATTAATAAATTAATTAATTTCTATTACACAATATATATATATATATATATATATATATATACATAGACAAATTATAATATATACCATTCGTAGAATAATTTAATATTTAATAAAAATCCTTGAACTAAATTAGTAATGTAGTTATAATTACATATTAGAAATTGTTCGAAAATAATTGTTATAACATATATATAAATTTTTTTTAATTACAATATTAAGCATTAAAGTAATGAGATAAAACAGTAATAGTAATGATATTAAAATTTTATATTCCCATATACATTGTATAATTATACATTTATCTATTAATTTACGTAAATGAATAATTTTTTAATAAAAACATCTGTCAACTGCCTTACTTAGATAAGTAAAATTCTAACTTGCAATTAAATACTTTAATTACAAAGCAGAAGTTTCAATTAGTATCAACTATCAATATAAACAAGTCAGACGTTGAAAATTAAATGTTAATACTCAATTTTCTAATTCTATTGTTAATTTACAACGAGCTCCTATTCTTTTTGACTCCTACTAAATGAGTCCAGTGAACTAAAGAAGAATTTCATTTTTTTACCACTTAGAACAGTAAACTTTAAAACATAACTCACACTCCAAGAGTTTAATTTGATTCATTTCAAGTTATCATTATATTCTAAAGAAATATATCGGGTAAAGAGAGAGAGAATGAAAGAGAGAATGAGAGAGAGAGAGAGGGAACTTCTTGGCTCAGCGATGAATACCATTAGATACAATATCTAATGTAGACGTAAGAAAATCGACAACAACAAGATTTCAGTGTTGAAGGACATGCGACGCGAGGGTGAGTTTTCAACGTGACAGTCGGAGCGCCTCTACAAATAAATATATATTTTTTCAACATTATTTCATTATTAGTAAAACTTTGTATTTTTCGTACTATGAAATTAATCAAATCATTGACATTTATTCTTGATAATCATATAACTGTCATAATATAATCAGTTCTATTAAAACATAGACGGTGGAATAAGATTTACAGACTGTGATGGCTTCGTTACTTAAAACTTAATTTAGTTCATTTTCTGTTGAAGTTCCTTATTTTCATACATATTTATTTGTAATAATTACAAAAAAATTATTTTTGTATCATATATACTTAATATCATGTATACTTGTTTTATATCAGAATACTAGAAAAAGTATGGATTTATATCAATATACAAATGTAGTCGCCACTAGAAACGTTATAAGTCAAATATAATGACGAAATGAAATGTCAAGGAGCAAAAAGAGAGAATGAGAGAAAGCGTGAGCTTTTTTGTTAGCCTAGTACTTTCCATATAGGATACCTTCATCTAGTTTGCACAAAAATCTTGTGGAAAACTTTGACATATATCGACGCATTAATAATGATGATCGCATGAGTGTAAACATAGAATAATATAAAAATTCTACCTCCTTGCTAATGTATGTTGTTTTCGTCAAAATAATTGTGAAGTACAAGAGCATAGTTAACGATATATATAACTTTCATCACCAAATTTAATTATCCTTGAAACCCTTATTCTATACGTGAAACGAATCTGCTTCAGACTCTACATTTTCATTTGAAGAGGAATATTGCAAAGCATGAGCAATTGTAGAAACTTGCAGTTTTTCTGTTTTACGGCACTAGCGATCGTCTTTCACGTCCGTTTTGAATATACAAAAAAAACAAAAATAAAAAAGCAAGTGCTGCTATTAAACAGTCATAGTTCTTTCAAGTATAAAATTTCCAGTGCAACACAGGAGAAAACAATGAACATGTAGTCACATCCGTCGAGATACAAGAATAAATACTAAATACAGTAAGTATACAATCGTTACGCAGGAATACACTGACCGTTACTGGGATGTGAGCAGGCATGCTCATTTCCTTTTATTTTTCGTTGGCCTTTGAGCCGTTCATTTTTCCTGCTTCTACAAGTCGCAGTTACTGTGAACTCACAGCGCAATAAACGATTAAATTAAAAATGTTAATCAAACTAGAGTTATAGATTATACATAATATAATTAAGGTAAAAAGAAACTAGTCATATTGATATAGCAAAATATATTTTCATATTAAGAAGACAAACTTTATATCCATCTAAATTTATTTCAATCAGAAAAGTTATTAAGAATTTTAAATTTTATTTTTGTTGAAAAATTATTCTATATAAGTATCATAAGTAATATTTAAAAAATTGATCCAATTTCCTTTTAACATCCACATCCAAAACATCCACATGGTACTGTTTTGTACACTCGATCAATAAGCATCGAAAATTACATGTTGGGAAGGAAATATATAAAATCTGCCCACTTATATTCTACACAATGAAGAAGAAAGATACATAATATGAAAAGGAAGAAGGGTAATGCACGTAGCATATATAGCGTATTTTACAGCTTATAGAAAAACTTCGAAAAACTGAGAGAACACAAGTATGAAGAAAAAAGGGTTCGATAACTAATAATGCAGACTACTATTTTATCCAGAGAAAATGTTTGTACAGAAAAACTTTAATTTTAATTTTGATATATCGATTTAATCTATAATAATTTTACTAAAAGAATTATAAATTTAATCTAATTAAAGAAATTTATTCTGCGTGTAATATTCTAATATTCCAAGTATAATAAGTATTAATAATATTAAAATTTTTCTCGCGATTCTTTTTGTTATAAGAGAATGAAAATACAATATTCTTTGTGGCATCTCAAGATAAATCTTACGTTTTTGCATGACAACTGGAGCCGTCAAATATTATTCATAAGTTCTTCGAAGATAACTTTTAAATTATTAATTGTAATTGATATGCTTCTACCATTCATACTCTGTAGATATCTATCAGTCCACGCTGTGTTCACGCAATATTTCAAAAAATATGTAACTGTTGTAAATGCATTAGTTGGTAAGTTTACATTATATTATAAATTTATTTAAAAATTGTAAATAAATTTAATGAAATTATCGAAGTATAGAAGTGAATATTGATATTATTATTGTTGTTATTATTGCTATTGTTGCTATTATTATAATATATCAAAAAATTCTTCTACTTTAAATTTAAATTTAAATTTAAATTGTACATACTCTCTTAAAACCATTACATAAACTTCGGCATCTTTAATAAAAAAATTGAAAATACTCCGAATATTTTTAATTATTGTGACTATATGTTACAAACTTATAAGACTCACATTATAAACTAATTGGATAATACGTGATACTGGTCTTATAGACAATGCATGCATAATTTTCACACGTTAATCATCGAGGGTTTCGATTATCTGTTCTTAGGTATAAATGTTGCTTTCTGGAAAATTTTCTGAAATATAGTGTCTATGTTAAAATGAATAATTGGACTGTGACCCACATTTCGTAATATAATAATCCTCATTGATTTATGCATCTAATATGAAGCACCCGTTCGTTTTAGTTACTATTTTACTTAATTTACTAATTCTTATTATATAAAGTATTTACGGTTACATGAGGTCTACCTACAGTCAATAAAGCTTTAATAAACATTCCATTTGCTTATTATAAATTATGTTCTTTAATGGAATATGAATTTTTTAATAATGATTTTTTAGAAATATGAAATAAGCAAAAGGTACTAGCAGTGTTTTTTAACAAAGAGCTTAAGAACATTTTCACCTTAATAATTTATAAAATCTATTTGCAAATATAAAAATTAAATAGTTATAACTTACAATCATTTATATTTAAAAATAAGAAATTATATTATTATATTATATTAAACACTATCTTCAATATAAATATATTACGTATACATTTAAATACAAAATATATACGATTGTAGTTTAAAAAATAATTTTTATAATGGGATGAAGTTTAATAGACATATTAAAATATGTACAACGTTAACTTATTAGTACAATACATAAATATAACAACTTTTATAAAATACTAAAGCAAGAATATTTCTTGATAAACGAAAGGTAATAAATACAGCTAATATAAAATAAAACTTGTGCTTTGCGAAAAGGACTAAACTACAAAATCGGAAATAATTCATAATTTACGGACAGAGAATTATAGTGTCGCGTTTTGTTTTTCTCTGCTACAAAACTTTATTATAATAATTGCCGAAAAGATGGTTGTGACGTTGTACTCACATGTTTACGAGCGAGCGTACAGCCTAGAGAGCCATAATATTATTTCTTATATAGGAGCAATGCACGAACAGGAAAAATGAAATAAAAATGAATGTGTATGTGTGTATTGTAGTTTTTCTTATTTTTTTTGTATATTAATTATACAATATGGTGTATAGTCAAAAGATAACTCATACACGAATTTAAGTAATTTATCGCGTACTTGTTTGCATTTGAATTTTGTTTAAAACTTCGTAATTTATAATAAAATGTAGTTTTTTAAAATAATATAGAGTTACTAACAAAATTATAGTTAGAAAAATAAATCAAACTAATTGGTTTGATTTTTAAAATATAAAGATGAATTTGTTTAAGTACTTCTCAATTATAATAGAAATTAATATAAATCAATTGATTTATGTAAAGTTTAATATAATGTATGATTTTCATACGTTATAATCTATTGTAGATTCAAATTTTTGTAAAAATAAATAAATGTTTTCTTATAAATCTAATAACTTTGTGTTAGCCCCATATAACGTGAATCCAATTTATCTACCTTCCTTTAATGATTGAGATTCGATCTCCAAGCAAATTATAGTAAAACGTAAAAAGAAATAGATTTCTGTGACATCGTGCTGCAAAAATGAACAATAATATGATAAGTCAATAAGACGGAGTACCAACGACAAAGTTAACATCCAAGGAAAAGGCAAGTTTTTAATACATTTTGAATAAAATAGAAAAAAGATAGCAGTCGCCCGACCTTTGTGAAGAATGTCTATAACCAGACGAGAAGTCGGTGAAGACGCCCTGCAAATAAGAATACGAGAGCGCAATGAACCATAGAAGTTGGAGCGTAATACGGCTTGTATTATGTTCAGCAGCTTGAATTCGCAAAAGCGCCTAATGGCTGCACCAAGCTTGCTTTAGCTTGTTCTTGCTCCAATGCCTTGCTTTAATCGCTTTGATGAGTTTTATTGGCCATTTACTTTTATCGGAAACCTCGGAAGACAAGGTAGCTGGTGGTGCACTTTGTACAAACACATTATGGACACTGAGCTCTGTGCATTAAAATTACGAGATTGTGTGAATATGTCGATGGTACCTCTATGTCAACTAAATTGTTCGTTTTCCAATTACTTTTTGTTTTTCGAACGTACATTTTAGAACATGCTAACTTACACTGTCTATGCATTCAATTATCTTCTCTCTCTCTCTCTCTCACTCTTTATCTCATTATCTCGACGGCTCTTTGATAATTCATAGTTAAAGAATAAAGAATTTAAAGGAGTGTTCACAATCCATAATTATTTATTGAAGACTTTTTAACAACACACGTTTAAATCATTTATGTGAATAATAAATAAATTGACGTATTCATAATAGTATTTATACTTTTTTTTTTTAATGAAAATTCATTATTATCACGATTGAGTAATAACTGTAAATATGCTAAAATAAAAACATCTATTTTTGACAGCATGTACGTAAAAATCGATATTGATTTAAACAAATATGATACTTCCTCAGAGATAATTTTTTATTTGAGATACTTAAGATAATTGAACTATCTAAAAATGAGTATAACAATACAATTTTAACGACTTGTCAAAATGCGTTTCTTTTTGCAAGTACTTTATGGATACAAATATTGAAACAGCAACTCTACACCTATGATATATAATAACTCTACAATAATTAATATTTGTCAAATATACTATAATTATTAGAACCATAATTCTTTATTTATTTATACACTAATTTTATAGAAAAATCTTATATTTTCACAAGTATTGGTATTAAAATTATTTTAACACGTTTTACGTAAGAAAATTAATTCTATTTTATCAAGAATTTATCAATTGATTTATCAATATTGATCAAGAATAGATTTTATAGAAAAGAATTGTTTAGTATTTAATTGTATAGTATACAGATTTTGTATATCATTTAATACTAATTATTTTGATTCTAAATATTCTAACATTATAATTAGGGATTACAATTCTTACATTCATTATTTATTGAAATTAACAATCATTGATTAAACTTAATTTCATTAATGTTATAATAAAAATTGAATAAAGCTTATGGATTTAAAAATTCGAAGTACAATAAAAAATCAAATTATAATATTATGAGGATAAATACAGAATGTATAATTTTATACAGTTTGGGAACTTGTCTAAGTGATTTCATCACCTTGCAAATTTAGAAACGAATTGAGTGGAAGAGTTAAGATTGACAGACGCAATCAATTATCAAGATAACATAAGAAGAAATGTGAGCTTACCATCAGGCGTCGTAACAGTGCCAGCCTTGTTGATTTTGGAGTTCCACATTGCAGGAGTCGTAGGAGCCGGACTGAGATCAGGAGTAGGCGGATGGACAGGTGGTACATTCGCCAATCCTGAGCCTATATGAGCGCTGCTAGTATTGTGCGACTGCTGCTGCTGCTGCTGTTGCTGCTGCTGCTGCTGCTGCTGCTGCTGCTGCTGCTGTTGCTGATGTTGCTGTTGGATATGCTCAGTACTATTGACGTAGTTGCCTGAGTCAAAACTTCCACGGCCGCATGTGTACATTTCTCCTGTGAGTCGTTCCGCCAGTTTGTCAACCCGCTCACGATCGCCCAGCGATATTGGTTCTTGCTTTATTCGGAGATCTATAAAAATTATCCAATGTACATTATGAATTATTTGATGATATTAATCATGTCATTTTTTTCGATGAAATAATGCAATTACTTCTTCTTTCCGATTTAAAAATTATTTAATTAAGCGACCACGACCCTAAAATTTACTGGGCATTATTATATTCTCTATTAAATACAATTTTGAAAAGGCAAATCTTTGAAAAAAATACGATGGCCATAAAAACCACCTTTGCGAAATTTCTAATTTAGAGGCGGTATATTATTTAATCTCTTTTTCTACTATGGTCAACTTATGCGTATGAGTGTTCAGCTCTTCAAGGACATCACGTGAAAGCATTCATCAATGATTGGTGTGTTCACCAAACATTCACCATACTAATACTCGTTAATAATAAAATCAATCAAAAAATAAAATTAATTAATAAAATCGAATCAATCAATTAATCTTTTACTATTATGAAATATATATAATCTAAGAAGAGCAACATTTTAAAACCGAAAACGTCGATCGTTACAAGTATACAGACTTTAGATTTTAGAAAGTACACAGGGTCTTTCTTTCTTTTTCAGAACTAACTGGTTAGAAAAAACTACGAGTAATAAAGCATTGATACATATATTTACTCGCCTTCGGCAACGCCGTCTTTGATATCGACGCTACGTTCGGGCTCCTCGGACCGTTCGCGCTCCAGCTCCCGTTCCAGCTCCGTAGGCGTATGTGGCGCCGTGTGTGAATGTGTTGGCGTCTCCAAGGGATGATTGAAAGGCTGGTAAAGAGGGTTTTCAAGGAGCAGTGGATGAGGCGCTGAAGCCGGACGGAAAGCTGCACCGTCACGTAGAACAGAGGCCCTACCGAGGCTATCGACGTCGCTTGGCGACCTGGTGACAGTTCGCGGATACATATCTTATCGTCATATTCAAAGCGCTTGAACGATCGAATTGAATAGATTTTTTATTTATATCAAAATATTATCAGGGTGTTGAGATATATTATTTTGTCGCTGTTGTCTTTCATCTGATCATTTTTCGAATGGTGATTATTTATCTAGTTATTTGATTCACTAAAATGTTATAATAACAACTTTTCTTATTATTGATATTAACTGATTTTTCTTAAATTATTAGATTTAAATAATTAAATGCTTCAAAACAAATTTTTTAAAACATGTTCGGCAGCGTAAAATTTTTCATTAAAAAAACAAAAAAAAAACATATTTATTAAAAGTTTATCTATAGATTTATCTAAAAGTTATATTTATTAATTATATTCAATTTTTAATTTTCTCGATTTAGGTTGCTTAATACATTCCATAGAAAGTTTTTATAAACAAAATTATATCGATTAACAACGTAACGTGTATTATTCTTTAGACATTAAAATTAAAGAAGTCCAAATTTTATTTGACTAACTAGTACTTTCATTTTGCAATCTAATTATTTCAGAATATATTGATTGAAAATAACATTCTTTGAAATAATGATTTTTTTACATAATTTTCTAACAATAAAATCCATTAATCGCGCATGAATATTTAATGAATGATTATCAAATATAAAATTAAATCAGTGACACAAATATATTTATATTCCATTTCAAATATAACCGATTTATTTAATGACTACAGATTCTTAATTAAAGAAAATGAAATATGTTAAAAAGTTTATGATAAATCGTATTATTTTTATGTTGACAAATTTTGGCAGTTATTTTTGTAATAGGTAACATAGAGAAAAAAAGTTAATACACCATTTTTTTTTTATTAAAAAAAAAAGTCTAAAATGCGAAATTACTGTAAATTATATTACATACGTACATATTCAACTCTTTCGCATGCAATAAACCGATGGATACAGCGAGCTTAATAAAAAATAAAATTAGAAATAACAAATAACTGGCGGGTGAAGTGTTAAATTAGTGGAAGAGGTATAGAGAATAATGGAAGGATAGGATCATTTGCGTTCGGGATTAAAATTACGTGTGCTTACCTCATTAGCCTTTTCTGTGGGCTGTCGTAATAATGCGTAGCGGAGTAAACGTTGGGTAAGGAGTAGGTGGGTGCGGGCGAAGGCGGGGCAGGCGTCGGAGTTCTTCTTTTCATGCCCCGTGCCAGGCCATTTTCAGGTGTTTCGGACGCTTCGGCGACGTTGCCGTTGATATTGTTGCTGGCCGCACCGTTGCTATTGCCGCCACTGCCGGCCTCTGACAGTGAATTATTGTTCTCAGCCGCGTGCCTCTGAGCCACTGCTAGCTTCTCGTGCTCTATCGACAAGCCCTTCACCTGCGCAATCGCCCAGAAACAAAGAGAAGAGAAATTAGGATCAGCGAGCGTTCGATGACCCCTGTACGCTCTGTAGCACACGCGTAAAGTTTTCAAATGGCTCGGCGACGCTGCCTCGGTGATTCCAGGAATTCCCTTTTAATCGTTCGTTTCGAGGCCCTTTTCCATATAATTCATTCCCTTTTCTGCTAATATATACGCATACTATGTACCCTGCCCTGCCCTGCTCTACTGCACGAATACGCATGACCGAATTGGCACCTTATTCGAAAATGATTGTCATTTGACTACAGTCGACCATGATTATTTTTCAAGATGCAGGCTTACCTGCAGGCACTCAGCAGCCTTGAGAAAAGAACTTAATGACTCCTGGGATACATGAACCTCGCCACGATACATGAATTCGAGGAGTGCTGCCATATTGTTAGCACTTGTACCGTCAAGGATGACGATCAAACCCGCTGGTGATGGTGGCATGCCCTCGAACAACTCTTGGAAATGTTTGCTACATGCTGCTAGGATGAGTCTGTGTGCTTTAAATGTAACACCTGTAATATCAAGGAAACATTGTTTCTGTTTCATTTTGTTTTTTGTTTTTTTTTTATATAAGCATATTAATATTGTCGTTTATATTTATAATTAACCCATATTTGTACCCTAGGGGTTAGTACTAATACAATAAGATGAATTAAAATCAAGTTATAACTAAAACACATTGAATAAAAAAAAAATTTAGTACTCCTACATTAAGAGCAGAGGTGAATAAATTTTTTAATATATAATTTTATAAAAGTTTATATGTAAATTATTGAAACAACTAATAATTGCACAAATTTTCTAAAACCACGTTTTTAAATAAAAGTGTTAAATTTAAAACTCGGAATAGCCTGGAAAGAAAATTCTATTTATTAATAATATAATATAATAGAAAATAATTATTTTTTATTTTATACGTTCTGCCACACAAATTTTTTATAATTTAGCAATGATCTTAAAAAAGAAAAATCAATTATAAAAAAAATACATATACCACTATAAGATAATTGGTATAATAATTTATATCTTTTTATATTATGTATATCAAATTTTATCAATAAATTTTAGCAATAAAAATTTTATATATATTTATATATTAATAGCAAATAAATTATAATTGGAGCTGTTTATTATTATATAAATAAACATACAATATATCCATATTATTTCAATAAGTGCAAAATTCATAATATAAAGTGAATTCAACACTTTTTTAAATACAATATATATTTGAAAATTAATTTAATTATATATATATATATATATGCGTGTGTGTGTGTGTGTGTGTGTATATGTTCATAATTGAATATATATAATAGTTATTTAATATAGTAGCTATTAGAATAGCTTACCATAATTTTCATCCTATACTATTGTCTTATATCATAATTCTTCCTTATTGTCATAAAACTTGCATAAATACACCTGAAACTCCTCGTTGCATACAATACAGCCATTGTTTTTTATAATAAACTTAAAAATATTAATATAAAAATACTTTTTAAACACGCTTTTTATTTTTACATTGTTTCTGGTGTATTTTATACGACCGTTATAACCCAATTTCAATTCCCTTTTATCTTGTTTGCATTGAGGTCGATTTGAAAAAAATGATATTCAATGAAAAGTTTTCTCTAGTGAATTCATGTATAACAACTGACACAGACACTGAATTAATATTGAAAGTTTACTTATTTGTCTATTGTATTATTTTCCAAATTATAACTATCTCTATTATCTTCAATTTTATTGCAATTCGAATTTTTAATAAGATAAAATGAGAGAAAAATATACAATCAACATTGAGATTGACTCAATGCATCGAATAGGAAGTTATTTTAAAAACATATATATAAATTATCAAGATAGAAACACATAAAAAAATAATAAAATCATTAATTATATAATATGTGATCGTAATCATAATATCATTTAACATTTTCCTTATTTAATATAATTGCATTTTTTCATTTAAGTTGTTCTTGTTTTTTTTTTTTAAGTAGATTAATAAAATCATAAATATAATGCAATTCGTAATGAATATTCGTACTTAGCCTAAGAATTCATTTCAATTGCATTTTAAATGAAAAAAAAAATGAACTTCTGAATTAATCATCGGACAGCAGATGGTGCATGATCTACGTGCTATCCTTTGATGCATATATAGTCTAACTTTTCCTTTACACACAAGTTTCTCACGCTGTTTTTTTGGACACACATGCAGAAAGGAACTTTGTTCCGCGGAAATTCGTGGCGGTATACAAGAACCCTTTCCTTTTTTTTCATTACTCGCTCAGCTTGTCTTTTTATCCGATACCGGCGTAGAAGCGAGACACGGACTATGCCCTTTTCTTGTTAAGTAGGCCACCTCCTTAAGTGTATGCATGGCGTCTGTTACGTAGGACGTTTCAAGAATTGACCGAGCAGGCATGAGAAACGACGATTGGTGCTCGTATAGATGCTCGTACGTACATACTTGATGAAGGTAAGACGATATATTATGCATGAACGAGTTGCTCTGTATACATACCGAGCCTCTTCATTTAACCGACATTTCCTCTACTGTTGTTGTCCTCTACTCTCGTACTTTGTTCGCTAGTAACATGCAGATGAAATTGCTGAAAGGAAAAGGCGAGGGTGCTGTCATTGAATGTATTAGCATGCTACAGCATTTATACAGCCAACAAAGTAATATGGCTTGAAGCTACTCCACCTCGACATATTGTGCCAAATAATTTCTACGTACTAATCAATGTATTTTCAATAGCGTGAATATCGAGTTTGCACTAAAAATGAATCATAGCTTTGATAATTAAAGATCAAATTTATATAATTGATTAAGTGATACTTAAACTCACTACAAAATTACAAAGTTACTAAAGCAGTAAGTACAATGTAGTTAAAAAGTTACTACAGAAAATAAAAATAGTGAAAAATTACTACGGTCCCTTTTTAAAATACGTCGAATGCCCGCTTTTTTTAAAAATAGAATTAATTATTTTAAATAATATAATTTACCTAATTATAGGTAAAATAAGTAGTAAAAAAAGAATTACTAATGTGTACATTTAAAAAAAATTTAAATAGATACTTTTAGGAGTAATACTTTATGTACCATAATCGTACTTCTGTAACATCGCTCTATACCGCTTACTATATTTTAATAAGTAATCAAGACTTTCTACTAATACGTTAAGTACACACATATTAGATGAAAGTTAAGGAAGTGACAATTAAAAAAAATCTTGAGGTTTTGATCGACATTGTGGAAGAAACAGAAAAAAGAGTAAAAAAAGTAATAAAACAGCAAGTAAACAGTTTTACCGGATATTTTTAAGTGTTCCGCCTGTTTTCTTTATAACTTGGCGAAAAACTATACAATATCATATTTGTATAGTTTTAATAATCACAATTAGAAAAACAGGAAAATAAGAATACAGGTACGATTCATTGGATATTGCATATATGAATGTTCTATTCAAGATCTAAGTTTTTGTATTAACGAATTATAAAATTCAGTAATTATAACAATTATCTTTCACAATAAAAATTGTTGAATAAAAATTTTGTTAATTTAAAATTTCATAACATAAATTGTAATGACGCCTGATTAATTAATTATAATATTCTACTTATATTTATTATTTATATACTTTAATAATATGTATTATCGTGTAAAGTTCTGTATTTAAGTCAATTAAAACATTTAATAACAATATTGCAGTATAATCAATTGGATAATTATGACTAGGTTTATTCTACTGAGTTTATAGCTATTGATACAAACTATTTAATATTTCTACTGTATGCAATATATTTTAATGTTTCTGCAGTCTCTAAATATCCGCTGCAAATATTATTAACTTGACAATACCAACACCCTATTACGTAATTAAATGTTAGATAAATTTAATCCGTTCTGAAACATATAATAAATGTTATATGAAACATCGTTAACAAAGAACGATTAAACCATGCGCGTGCATTAAATACTTCAAAAACGAACTCCTGGAAGAAGAACGACACAATACGAAGACATGAAAGAAAACTATTATTACATATTTTATTTAATATTATTATTTGAATAAAATTTAATCATCTTACTTTCATACTCTATATGCGCAGTATTATACTTCGTTACGTTACCAAAAATGAACTAGCAATTGGTACATATGATAAACTTACATGAAATAGTATTTTTAAATAGATCATATAGCAACTTAGAAACTTATTTTTAAACTGTTTATTTTAATTTGTTAGCATATATTGCATGTGTCAACTAATACGTTTACCTTGCCTCTTCCTCATTGTGTCATTAACCCAAATTTCGATGGCGCGTGCAGTGTCACCACGTTGGAATGTCTTTATCGAGCCAACGTGCAATGTGCAAATCTCGAGATTCGACAAATCTGACGATAACGTATCGAGGTGAATGCCCGTATTCACAAATACGAATGTCGTAAAATAACAAATCTTAACACTTTTTACTTTTTATAAATACAAATTTTATAAATGTCGAATATGGATCATTAATTATAGTAAACTACAAAAATTAATTAATTGTAAATAATTATTTAATAGATTTACAATCATTAAGTTTGAATTGATGTTATCTAATACTGAATGGCGGTTACAAGGCTCCATTTATTTTATATACTCGAATGTCAAGTTTATATTGTGAAAAAAGGTGTTTGTATTAAAATATAAAAAAAATTATTTACTACAATAACAAAATTATTTAAGATATAATGTTAAATGAATATTGTAAAAATACATATTTCGTAAATAGTTATTTTATGAAAAATCTAGATTTATAAAAAAATAACTCGTATAATATAATTAATTATTATAATATAATTTATTAATATATATTCCTCCAATAATATAATATAAACGTATAAAAGTGAAAATTTTGGTTTCGTTTAAAATATTTCAAATTGAATTGTCGATTGCAAAGAAAAAAGCGAAATGATAAAATAGTTAAAAATGTCAAGAATTACTAAAAAAGCATTTGCAATGCCTTTATTCAATTTATACGGGCTCAATCATATAGCTGACACTTCGCGTTCAAAATTGTCATTATCTCTCTGTTCACACACGAGTGCAAGTATACGCAGACACGCGCTCCGTAGATTGTTCGCCCTCCTACTCCATCTTCGGCTGATGCCCCTCCTGCCTGGTCTGCTTGCGAATCGCCCTCACGCGCAAAGTTCGCTCTTCCTACCTCTCCCCTCTTGAGATCGCAGCCACTCCGCCCCGCATCCATGAGTGCCCAAGAGGCCAATGACCCACTACACGTGGACGCCTTTCCGTGCGCACTCTAATCCTGGTGCGAAAATACGCACGCGTGTGGGCGCTCAGGCTATCGTGTGCACAACGTTGACCGTAAAAGTAATACAAGGGAGGAAAAGCACTCAGGAAGTGGCTCGTATTTGCGTATCATTTGAGGTCGACGACCAAGTTACAAAGCTAACGATAATTTAATTTATTATTTGAATTACTTGATGGAAGGTTGCTCGAGAAAATATAACATATTTCCGAAATTACATAATTACGCACTTTTAAAGAATACCTTAAGATTATACATTATTAGTGATATTCTTACACAACGGATAAAGGATATATCTTTTAGTGGACCGCCAAAGCACAATGAACATATAGACATAATTAAAGTCAAACTAAATGCTAAACGTTAATCTCCCTGTGTTTTTATTAACCCAAGTATGACCAATTCCCAGAGAATGAAACATCAACGCTAAGAGACAAGATATTATCAGTTTTCATTGCCAACCTACTTATTCTCGTTAGCTTTATGTTTCATTGCTAAAGCTGAAGCCATGGTTTTGAAATTGCGCATGTGCGGGCGTTGAAGGTCCATGAACTCTAGCAATAATATAATAAATATATGTTATTGATGACTTTCATGTATTTTAAGACAGGCAGAGATTGAATCGTCATTTGACATGACACCCTTCGATTTTCAGGTTGTACACTGAAATCACAGAATGGTGGATATTGGACATAGAGTGAGGATGTATTGATTGTTGAGTTTCAACATTAAAGCAGTCTTTTAAAAAAAACCTTGTAATGAATTTTCTAATGTTAATTACATTTTATACACGATATTTTTCGTTGTGAAATGAATTACTGCTCCATCTATTAAAACGCTTTCGAATATTTTTTAATCAATAACATAACTAATACATGATTGTATAAATACTAATGATCATTAAAGAATAATTAACAAAGAAATGTCTTACTTGCGTGTAAGCTAACAAACTTCTAGCTCGAAAATACAAATTTTATACCTTTAAAATACTATTATGAAATTATTAAAATGAATGTGATTAATTATATAAACATATTGCACTATAAAATATTAGTTCATATAACTCTAGATTTACGACATTATCAAGGCAGAGAAATCTATTAAAACAAAGAAGTAATCTTTGCTTAAAATCAGTTTAAAATTATACAATTTCATAGAACAATATCACTTTTAAGTGCTTGTAAATTAAAAAAAAGTACTGCATGGTTGCAAAAAGAAAAACACTATTAGGTTTATTAATAATATTAAAGAAAGATTTAGCAAATGACATTAACTTCTTTAATAAATACATTGAATTACATTTAGTAAAACATTTAATAAAAATTTTAATAAAAATATTTCCATCAACACGTTTAGAAGATCTGCTTAATTAATTTCCATAAAATCTCTAATGTCAAAATTTGACCTGCGTATTATGTAATGTGTAATTTATGTACGATTAGAAAATAAGAGAGAATAATCAAGAATTAGAGAGAGAGAGAGAGAGAAAGAAAGAGAGAGAGAACGAGAGAGAAAGAGAAAGAGAGAGAGCGAAAGAGAGAGGGAAA